>NC_135239.1:133769622-134069622 GCF_051348905.1 Ranitomeya variabilis
AGTCCTGGTCAGGTGTATCTGCTGATTGCAGTTCTGACTGGGGTATTTAGGCGTGCAGGATTCATTAGTCCTTGCCAGTTGTCCATGGTTGTTGGGAGGTTTTGGTCCAGGTTTGGTTCCTTCTGCCTTCTGCCAAATCAGCAAAGATAAGTGTCTGGTTTTGTTTCTGTGGCACACATGCTGTGTGCTTAATAATTCTGTGCTATTCAGTGTTTTTTGTCCAGCTTAGATTGTGTCAGTATTTTCTCAGTCTTGTTGGATTCTCTGGAGTGGCAGATATACATTCCATGTCTTTAGTTAGATTGTGGAACGTTTTGTATTATCTGCTGTGGATATTTTTGGAAGGGTTTTAATACTGACCGCTTAGTATTCTGTCCTATCTTTCGCTATTTAGCTAGAGTGGCCTCTTTTGCTGAATTCTGTTTTCTGCCTGCGTGTGTCTTTCCTCTCCTACTCACAGTCAATATTCGTGGGGGGCTGCCTATCCTTTGGGGTTCTGCTCTGAGGCAAGGTAGTATTCCTATTTCTATCTATAGAGGTATTTAGTCCTCCGGCTGTGTCGAGGTGTCTAGGGTTTGTTAGGCACACCCCACGGCTACTTCTAGTTGCGGTGTTAGTTCAGGTTTTGCGGTCAGTACAGTTTCCACCTACTCCAGAGAAAGTTCATGCGGCTCCAAAGTCACCAGATCATAACAGTTGTGGTAGAGTGTTCCAGAGTAGGGGAGATGCGAGAAAAATATAGTTCTTACCGATAACGGTATTTCTCTGAGCCCATGACGGCACCACGGAGAGAGGGGATCCGCCCACCCAGGACAGGAAACCTACAGATAAAAAAGGCGGTACCTCTCTCCCGCATCAGTTGTTTACTAGAGAATGATGGGAGACTAAGAAACTGAGTCTTACTTTTAATATTACAACCCTAGAACGCGTACCTGGGGCCTCGCAGGCCTGCTAGGTTACTTGTTTTCTATTATCTGTAAAACTACATTAGTTAGAATTTTGAAACTCAAGGTAATCCTCAGGTATATAGTTGTTAGTAATATCCAGTTGTTCATATATTTTTATGTTATAGGCATCTCGTATAGCAACGCTTTTTTTGTGACTACCCCAGATTCACGTACCTGGGGCCTTTGAGGCCTGCTTTGGTTTACATGTACTCCTCAGTCTTTTTGTCTGTACTGTTGTTGGGGAAGAACTTATGACTCAGTCTTTATGACTATTGGTCGATGGCTGTTGCTGGGAAGAGTGTGGATTCTGCCTGACATGGTAATGTGATCCTGGAAGGGAGTTTCCCCTCACAAAGTAACGTGATTATGATGTCAGTACAGGTCCTTTAGTCCTAAATCCTAGTTGCTGGAGAGACTTTGGAGGAAGAAGTCAGCTTTCTTTGGTCTGTAACAAAGAACCTTTCTGAGCTCCAAAACCAGAGGCTTCTACTGCACTTACAAGAAAGTGATCAGTTGAAGGTAAGAGTAGGGGGGCTGTACTTTACCCTAAGCACACAAACACTAACAAAGTCTTAGCACACACAGTGTATAGTGCACAAGCCTGATTGTAATCTTTATTTTTTACTTTTCATTTTAGTTTACTCACATCTAAGATTACAATGGCACAGTCTACATCAAGGGGATTGACTGTCCAAGAAATTGAGGCGATTATTTTCAATAGTGATGAAGACAGTGACATTTCTTTGTCGGATGAAGAGTATATTCCACCAGCTAATGTATCAACTTCATCGTCCAGCGATTCCTCAGATGATGAAGAAGTAATGGATCCAGCAGAATGTGCAAGTAGAACATCTAAAACAAATGTTTTTTGGAACAGTACTGCTGTGGCTCATGCACGCACCCCATCACATAACATTATTAGAGTTCCTCAAGGAGCTGTCGGAATTTCCCAATTCATGTCCAAAAAAGATGTTTTCAGTAAATTTGTTTCAGATGATATTGCAGATGAGGTAGTTTTGTGTACGAATGTGGAAGGTAAACGTATTGCTTCGGAAAAAAAAAAACTTGGAAAAATTTAACTAAAGAGGAACTATATGCCTATAGTGGCCTTACTCTTCTGGCAGGGTCGACTAAATCATATGATGTGCCAATCAGAGAGTTATTTCTGAACCCATTTGCAGATCCACATTACAAAGCCACTATGTCCGTAGATAGATTTGAGGCTATTCAGAGATGCATTCGTTTTGATGAAAAGAGAACTCGGCCTGTGAGGTTGGCAACCGATAAATTAGCGCCTATTAGCTATATATGGAATCTTTTTATCAAGAACTGTTACAAACTTTACAATTCTAGCGAATATGTGACAGTGGACGAACAACTTCTTGCCTTTAGGGGACGTTGCAAATTTATCCAATATATGCCCAGTAAGCCAGCTAAATACGGCATAAAAATTTTCTGGATGTGCGATTCAGCAACTTATTATGGGATGAATGGCATGATTTACTGTGGAAAAGAAGCTGACGCTTTAGTCCAGAAAGATCTATGTTCCAACATAGTGAAAACACTAGCTTTACCAATTTTCCATTCTGGAAAAAATATCACTATGGATAATTATTTTACTAATTTAGAACTGGCCAATTTTTTGCTTCAGAAACAACTAACACTTGTTGGTACAATGAGACCAAACCGCCGCGAAATTCCACCAATAATGAAGCACAATGCACAGCGACCAATCTACGAGAGTGTATTCGGTTTCTGCAATGAGGCAACAATGGTGTCCTATAAAGCCAAGAAATAAAAATCTGTGATATTACTGAGCACAATGCATCACGATGAAAGTATTGACACCAATGACAGGAAACAAAAACCTGAAATTATACTTCATTATAATAAGACAAAAGGAGGTGTCGACAAGATGGACGAAATGATTACTGAATATTCGTGTAAAAGGCAGACTAAACGTTGGCCTGTTGCCCTTTTTTCCAATATCCTTGATGTGTCATCCCTCAATAGCTATATTGTTTATTGTCAAACTAATCCAGAATTCCATGCCAACAGGAAGGACAATAGACGTATATTTTTGACAGAACTTTGTTATGAACTTTTGATGCCTACTATGCTAGAGAGAAGCAGCACAAAATGCTTATCAAGGCAAATTACAGAGGCAATGATCCGATGTGGAATATGCTTTCAGGAACAGCCAGAGCAAAGAGAAAAAAAAGAAAGCGCTGCTATATTTGTCCAGCAAAGAAAGAAAGAAAATCGGAGCGTTTCTGTTCTACTTGTGGACAAAATGTATGCAGGGAACATTCTGAAGAAAAAATAATATGCAAGAATTGTCGGGGGAATATGTAAAGTGGAAAATAAATATTCCTGCACCAAGTTTGCTACAGACTTTATGTAAAAACTTTTTATAAGAAAAAATGTATCCATCATAAAAAATTGTACTGAGTGAATATATTGGGCGTGCCCGTTTAGTTACATTTTTGTTGTTTTATGTACATAATTTTTTTTTGGAATTATACACATCTTAGGCTATGTTCCAAGTAGCGCTGGGGTTCACCAGAATGTGATCCATAATGGATCTGACCTCCTGGTAACTCCAGCTAAGGCTGATGGAATGCCGGGATTCCACCAGCCTTAGCTGAGGTCACCAGGAGGTCAGATCCATTACGGATCCCCTCCTGGTGGACCCCAGCGCTAGTGGGAATGCATCCTTACTTTGCAAATTTAAAATAAACTTTGAAAAGTATTTTTATTTGAGTTATTCCATGTTATTTGCACACAGGCCTAAAAGGCCCCAGGTACGTGAATATGGGGTAGTCACAAAAAAAGCGTTGCTATACGAAATGCCTATAACATAAAAATATACAAACAACTGGAAATTACTAACAACTATATAGCTGAGGAATACCTAGAGTTTCAAAATTGTAACTAAAGTAGTTTTACAGAAAATAATAAAAAAGTAACCTGACAGGCCTGCGAGGCCCCAGGTACACGTTCTACCAGCCTTAGCCGGGGTCACCAGGAGGTCAGATCAATTACGAAATCCCGTCCAGGCGGACCCCAGAGCTAGTGGGAATGCATGCTTACTTTCAAATAACTTTGAAAAAAAATTTTTTTTGAGTTATTCCATGTTATTTGAAAACAGGCCTCAAAGGCCCCAGGTACGTAATAGTGTAGATTTCTATGGTCACGCATTCTAGGGTTAAACTTAATTGAGATACCACATGGCTATTCAGATAATTAACATATGGCATTATATTAATGTGCACACCCATAAGTGAAGGGAGGGAATGTACAGGTGCCGTCATGGGCTCAGAGAAATACTGTTATCAGTAAGAACTATATTTTTCTCTGACGCCCATGACGGCACCATGGAGAGACTTGCAGAGATTGTACATTCAGGGAGGGACCACCGCTTCCAGAACCCTTTCACCAAAGGTAAGGTCTGAAGAGGAGGTAAGGTCCAATCTATAGTGCCCATAGAATGTAGATGGTGAGGACCAGGTAGCAGCTCTACATATCTGGTCAATTGAAGCTGCGGCCTACTCCGCCCAAGAGGTTGAGTGAGCCTTGACATCTCCCGGGACGGGCATCCCACTTGAGTATGATAGGCTGATGGCGTCCGTGATCCATCTCGCCAAAGTGGTTTTGGAGGCTTTTTTCCCCTTCCGGGGCCCCTGAAAACACACAAAAAGAGAGGCGTCCTCCCTTCTCTCTCTGGTGGCTTCTATATAATGCATGAGGCATTTCTGACATCTAATGTATGTAAGGATTCTTCCTCGTTTTTAGGGTTGGGACAAAAGGAGGGGAGAGATATCTCTTGAGTTCTATGGAATCGGGATGCTACTTTCGGGAGGTATGCTGGGTCTGTTTTGAGAACAACCCTATCCTCCAAAAACTGGGTGTAAGGAAGGTTAGCAGATAGAGCCTGTATGTCGCTAACTCTACGTGCAGAGGTAATGGCAACTAGCGGGGATGTTTTTAGGGATAGGATTTTCAATGGGATATCCGCCAAGGGTTCAAAGGGAGGTTTAGTCAGGGCCTTAAGGACCAAATTTAAATCCAATTGAGGAGTAACCCTTAGAGGAAGAGGTCTCGATCTACCTGCTGCCCTGATGAACCTGGAAACCCACCGATTCCCTGCCAAATCATAGTTAAATAGAGCTCCCAATGCTGCCACATGGACTTTCAGGGTACTTGTGGCCAGACCGATTTCCAACCCATTTTGTAGGAATTCTAGTATGGATTTAAGAGGGACTCCCTCAACTATTTTAGCGCCTGAGGATGAGAGGAATGTTTTCCATGTTTTCCCACACTGTTTGGTTTTAATTGGTTTCCTACTTTGTAGTAGAGTAGAAACCAGTCCTGGAGAAAATCCTCTACTTTCTAGTAGCTACCTCTCAAATGCCAGGCTGTCAAGTGTAAGCTTGCAACTTGCGGATGATGAACTGGACCCTGGGAGAGGTTTGGAAGATCTGGAAGTACCCAAGGGTCGGAGATTGACATTCTCATCATCCAAGAGAACCAAGGCCTCTTCGGCCAGAACGGGGTTATTAAGATCCCATGAGCCCAGTCTTCCCGAATCTTCCTCAGCACTGCCGGAATCAGAGCGATAGGGGGAAATGCATATGCTAGTTGATGGAGCCAAGGAATCAGGAACACATCTAATGATACTGGGTTCCCCAATGGGGTTATGGAGCAGAAAGTGTTTCCTTGTTTGTTCAGGTTGTTTTGCGAAGAGGTCTATGCTCGGAACACCCCATTTTTCTGTAATCTGTGTAAATACTGATTGATTTAGCTCCCATTCCCCTTGCTTTAGACGGGAACGACTCAAAGTCCGCTCTTTAATTGTCCACCCCTTTTATATGAAGGCCTGACAGGGATAGAAGGTTGCTTTCGGCTATGTGGAATATTGATTTGGCTACTTCCATCAGTTTTTGAGAGCGAGTACCCCCTTGATGATTCAGGTACGCTATCACTACCCTGTTGTCTGACATAATCCTGACATGGTGGGAGTGAAGGGGGCCTAAGAACTCCAGTAGTGCAAACTTGACTGCCAGCAGTTCCTTCATGTTGGAAAATGCTTCTGCCAGAGTCAGTGGCCAAGTGCCTTGGGCTAATAGGTCGTTCAGATGAGCCCCCCATCAGCTGGGGCTTGCGTCCGTGGTTACTATTTTTGAAATTGGAGTTATCCACGGGACCCCTCGAGAAAGATTGTTTCATGATGTCCACCAGTTTAGTGACAGAATTGTGTGCGGAGATAAACTGAACCGACCTTCTAAATTCCCTTTTAGAGAGACTTCTTCTGACAAGATTTGCCATTGAAGGTCTCTTGCATGGATTTGAGCCCATTGGACTGCAGGGGTGCATTATGTCATGGATGCCAAGAGGGACATGGCTTGGCGGAGGGTTATGGAGGGGAGATCTTGCATTCTGGACACTAGCCCCGATATTTTTTGCATTTTTTCCGCTGGAAGGCGGCATTCTTGTTTTACGGAGTCTAGAGTAAGACCCATATAGTCTTGGATTTGGGATGGTAATAACATGGATTTTTTTTAAGTTTACCAACCAGCCCAGGTTTTCTAGTGAGTATTATTGTTTCTAGCTGGTTGCCGCAGTGTTGGGGAGAGGTGCCGATTACCAGGAAGTCGTCGAAGTATGGCACTATCAGGGAGTCCCGTTCCCTCTGGTGAGCCATTACCTCCGCAATTAGTTTGGTGAATAATCTTGGAGCTATGGCTAGCCCGAAGAGGAGAGCTGAAGACTGAAAGTGGCATAACACCCCCCCCCCCCCCCCCCCCGATGTGAACTGCTATCCTGAGAAATCTTTGGTGATTTCTGTCGATAGGGACATGATAGTAGGGGTCCTTCAGGCCCAGGACTGCCATGAAACACAGAGGAAACAGCATTTTTATAGACGTCTTTATTGTTTCCATCTTGAATGCTTGGACCTCTAGGTATTTGTTTAGATTTTTCAGGTTTCTGATAGTCCTGTATGACCCATCCGGCTTTTTCCTTAGGAACAGAGGGGAATAATATCCTTGCCCTTTTTCTTGAGAGGAACTTCTAGGAGAACCTCTTGTTCACCAGTCCAATTACCTCCTTTTCTAATGCCAGCTGCTCCTCCCATGAAGATCTTGGTGATATCAACATAAAGGAGGGACGAGGGAGTTTGAGAAATGTTAGTTTTAGTCCTGATTTTATTCTGTTCAAAATCCATGGACTGCTGGTAATTTTCTCCCAGGCCGAGGGACAGTCTTCCCCCCACCTGGGGCAAACATTCATTGGGAAGGTTTTTTGTTGTTACTGGGGCTCTTATTGAACAAAAACCCTTTGTTCTTGTTTCTCTTATCCTGCCACTTGTCTTGGTTTTTCCCCGGCTTCCTTCGGAAAAACCTCTTGCTCCGAAAGGGCCTTCTGTAGGAAGGGAAAGATTTCTTTTTATCCCCTGCCTTTTCCAAGATGTCATCTAAGGTGGGGCCAAATAAGAATTCGCCCTCACAGGGGATGGTACACAATTTGGATTTTGTCTGTAGGTCCCCTGGCCAACACTTAAGCCAGAGGGCGCATCTAGCCGCGTTAGAGAAAACTGCCGACCTAGCAGCCAGCCTTATTGAATCGGCGGAGGCAGCAGCCAAAAAAGAGGCTGCCCGCCACATCACCGGCAAGGTGTTTAATATGGAGTCTCGGGATGATTTCCCTTTTAGCTGGCTTTCCAATTGGACTAACCATACCATTAATGAATGGGACGTACATGCGGTGGCATCCGCCGGTTTTAGACCTCCCCCAGCTGCTTCCCTGGAACTTTTGAGAAGGCGTACGCCTTTTTGTCCATGGGGTCTTTCAAGACCCCCATGTCCTCAAATGGGAGGGCAAATTTCTTTGATGCCTTAGCTATTGGCGACATCTAGTTTAGGGGCTTTTTCCCAGAAGCATCAAGATTCATCCTCAAAAGGGTATTTTCTTTTTGGTGTTCGTAACGCCTTCCTTATGGGTTTTTTCCACTCTTTTTTTATTAATGCTGATATTGTCTCGTTAAGGGGAAATGCTCTCCTTTTTTTTTGCTCAAGACCCCCAAACATGATGTCCTGAACTTATCTTTGTGTGAGGGTCTGCTAGCCCCATAGTGCTTCTAACTGCTTTAATGAGGCCGTCTGTATCTTCCAAAGGAAAACAGCTGTGACCCCCAGAGGAAGAAGAGGATGATAAAGAAGAAGAAGAGGACTTAGATGTATCTGAGTGCACGACTTCACTACCATAATATTAGACCCAGGAGATGGGGACCTGTGCCTGGTCTTCCTCCGCTTTTTACCACCCTTTAGGGATCTAAAGGTGTCTTCCACCTGATTTTTTATCAGGGTTTTGAGGTCGCCTGCGAACCCGGGAAGCCCTTCGGATACTGTCTGCTGTATACACACACTACAAGGCCTTTTTTCCCAGGTAGTCGGAAGGTCCTCTCTACAAAGGGCGCAAATCCTATTCTTGGATTTGCCTAAGCTTTTCTTCCCCTAAAGTAAGAAGAGACAAATATGTCCTTACTGTCACTGACTTTCACGGAGATCACTTACCACCTTACGGACCCATAAATAACGGTTGGGGATGATCTACATCTGTACTCCTTGTGCCGGACCCCATACTGGACTCCTTGCTATGCAGGGACCTTTGGCGTCCTATACCGGTGACATCTTGGTGCCCTTTTTGCGGCCGTCTCTTTTGTTGCTGCTGCTGCGGCCGCGACGCTGGTGGTGATTTTGATAGGAGTGATGCCTCTAGGTCGCTCATGTTACCTGGTTGAGCCCACAGAAGCGCCTGCCTGGGCTACTACTTCCCTTTTATGCAGCGGTGATTCCCGCCGTCTATTTAAACCTGCACCTGCGCAGTAACGCTGCTCAGCTCTGAGGCTCCGCCGAACCTGTGCATGTGCAATGGCTCGAATTCGCGTGAGAATCGCGACCAAATCCCGCGCACGGGCAGACCGGTCCTTGCCCTCCAAGATGGCGCTGCGCATCACGCTGCACACCAGAACCCCCGGATTTTCCAGCGAGCAGGCTGACGCTCCGGGGGGAGAGCCGCGCCACTCCCCCCATCCACAGAGGGACCCCCCTGGATGCTGTCGCTGCTGCAGTGGATCTTACCTAGGGAGGTGACCACGAACTCCATGCCACCTCCCCCGCATAACCTAGAGGCCCACTAGCCCCAACGGTGGCGCCTCGGGTCACCACACCAGCCGAGGCAGGGGGCCCCCGCTGCCTGAGTCGGACTGATTGGCCCCGGAATCCCACGACGTTCGTCTTCTGTCGGTAAGTCTGTAGGTCTCCCATCAAGGACAGGAAACCAACTGATGCGGGAGAGAGGTACCGCCTTTTTTATCTGTAGGTTTCCTGTCCATGGTGGGCGGATCCCCTCTCTCCGTGGTGCCGTCATGGGTGTCAGAGAAATCTTGTATGTGATTGTGGGAAGAGGAGATAAGAGGGGAGTAGAGAAGGAGATCTTGTGAGGATCGGAGGTTGCGTGCAGGAAAGTACCGAGAGACGAGGTCACAGATGTATGGAGGAGACAGGTTGTGGATGGCTTTGTATGTCATGGTTAGGGTTTTGTACTGGAGTCTCAGGGTAATGGGGAGCCAGTGAAGGGATTGACAGATTTGAGAGGCCGGGGAATAGCGGGGGGACAGGTGGATTAGTCGGGCAGCAGAGTTTAGAATAGATTGGAAGGGTGCCAGAGTGTTAGAGGGGAGGCCACAGAGCAGGAGGTTACAGTAGTCGAGGCGGGAGATAACGAGGGCATGGACTAGAGGTTTTTGCAGATTCTTGGTTTAGGAATGTACGGATCCATGAAATCTTTTGAGTTGAAGGCGGCAGGAAGTGGAAAGGGCTTTGATATGTGGTTTGAAGGAGAGATCAGTGTCATGGATTACCCTGAGACAGCGAGCTAGTGGGACTGGGTAGAGTGGGCGGCCGTTTACTGTAATGGATAGGTTTGTTGGGGGGGTCACGTGAGATGGGGGAAAGACGAATTCTGTTTTGTCCATGTTAAGTTTTAGAAATCTAGCAGAGAAGAAGGATGAAATAGCGGACAGACATTGAGGGATTCTGGTTAGTAGGGTGGTGATATCTGGTCCAGAGATGTAGATCTGCGTGTCGTCAGCATAGAGATGATACTGAAAACCGTGAGATTCTATGAGCTGTCCCAGGCCAAAAGGTGTAAATGGAGAAGAGCAGGGAGCCTAGAACTGAACCTTGCGGGACTCCGACAGATAGGGGGCGAGGTGAGGAGGGGGTGTGTGAGTGCGAGACACTGAATGTCCGGTCTGTTAGGTATGATGAGATCCAGGATAGGGCCAAGTCTGTGATGCCAAGGGATGAGAGGGTCTGTAGTAATAGGGAATGGTCCACTGTGTCAAAGGCAGAGGACATGTCCAGGAGGAGGAGGACAGAGTAGGACAGAGTAGTGTCGCTTGCTCTTGGCGGTTAATATGTCGTTGGTGACCTTAGTTAGGGCAGTTTCAGTGGAGTGGTGTGACCAGAGGCCAGATTGTAAGCGGTCGAAGAGGGAGCAGGAAGAGAGATGGGAGGACAGTTCAAGATGGACGTGTTGTTCCAGCAGTTTTGAGGCATAAGGGAGAAATGATATAGGGCGATAGCTAGATACAGAGGATGGGTCAAGAGAGGGCTTTTTGAGGATAGGTGTGATTGCGGCATGTTTAAAGCTTGAGAGGAAAACACCAGTTAGTGATAGGTTGAAGAGATGGGTTAGGGTTGGGATGAAGACTGTGGTGAGGTTTGGGATGAAGTGGGATGGGATCGGGTCAAGTGCACATGTGGTGAGGTGCGATCTTGAGAGTAGAGTGGAGAGTCCCTCTTCTGTAATGGTGGAGACGTTGGTGTTGTCGACTAAAACTGTCTCTGATGTCATCAATCTTCTGCTTGAAAAATGAGGCAAAGTCTTCAACTGAGATAAGTGGGGAGGGAGGAGGTGCTGGGGGACGGAGGAGAGAATTGAAGGTGTTGAGTAACTGTTTAGGGTTGTGAAACAGGGAGGATATGAGTGATGAGAAGTAGGTTTGTTTAGCTGTGGCGAGTGTGGTCTTGAAAGTAGGGAGGGACTGTTTGAATGTGATGAAGTGCTCGTTGGAGTGGGATCTTTTCCATCTCCGCTCAGGAGCCCTTTGGCTTTGGTCAGGCTGGTGTGCCATTGCGGTCTGTTGATTTTGCGAGCTGTGGTATGTGCGAGAGGGGCAACAGATTCCAAAGCTACAGCTATTTTGGTGTTTTATAGAGCGGAAGCGTCATCCGCATTGTATAGGGAACTTATGTCTCAGAGGGAGGAGGGATTCAGAGAGTGAGTGTAGATCAAGGTGTTTAAGATTTCTGCGAGGGTGTGCAAGTTTGTGGGGTGGGGATTGTAGACAAGGAGTGGAGAGGGAAGAGAATGTAGGTAGATTGGGTCAGAAAGAAGAAGTGGTGAGTTAGGAAGGTTAGTGAGCAGAGGCAGGTGAAGATGAGGTCCAGTGTGTGACCACCTTTGTGAGCGGCTGCAGAAGACCATTGAGTGAGGCCAAAGGAGGAAGTGAGAGATAGAAGTTTAGTGGCAAAAAGTGTCAATGGGGATGTTGAAGTCACCCATGATGATAGTGGGGATGTCCGCAGAAAGGAAATGAAGTAGCCAAGTGGTGAAGTGGTCAAAGAAGGTGGTGGTTGGCCCTGGGGGGCGGTAAAGGACAGCCATTTGGAGGGGGAGTAGATGCGCAGAGAGTGCACTTCAAAGGAAGGGAGGGTAACAGATGGTGGCAGTGGGATTGGGGTGAAGGAGCAGTTATCTGACAGGAGAAAACTAACTTCTCCACCATGCTTGCTGCTGGGGCGCGGTGTGTGAGAAAGGTGGAAGCCACCATACGAAAGTGCAGCAGGAGAGGCTGTGTCAGAGGGGGTTAGCCAGGTTTCGGTGATGGCGAGGAAGGAAAGTTTGGTAGTAACAAAAAGATCGTGGATGTAGGAAAGCTTGTTGCTGACAGAGTGCGTTCCACAGAGCTCCAGTTAGTGGGACTGGGGAAGCGGGGGCTGGGCGGACGGGTATAAGATAAGAGAAGTTACAGAAATTTTTGAGGGTGTGTGGATGGGAGGTAGAATTTACTGTGGGGATGTGGTGAGGAGGACGAGGATATGGAGAGATATCACCAGCAGTCAGAAGTAGCAGAGAAAGTGTTAGCAGGTGGGAGCAGGAAAGGGCATGAGCTGGTTGTATGTGCTTGGAGACAGAGGATTGTATGTTGAGGAACAGTTCTGAGGAGGAGGTGAGATGGATGGGGAGGATTGAAGAGGAGATGAACAGTTCCTTACTAGGAGTAGGGATTAGGGGAGTTAATAGAAAGTGAAGGATTATAGGGGTGAAAATGAAAAACAGAATATATATATATATATATATATATATATATATATATATATATATATATATATATATATATATATATATATATATATATATATATATATATATATACACATGCACAGGAGTTGGACAAAATAAGGGAAACACCTGGAAAGGAAACATCAACAAAACTTTGTTTAATATGGTGTAGGTCCACCTTTTGCAGCGATTACAGCCTCAATTCTCCGAGGTATGGATTCATACAAGGTGTGAATCGTTTCCAAAGGAATTTTAGCCCATTCTGCAGTTAAAACACCCTCCAGTTCTTTGAGCGACGATGGCGGCGGAAATCGACGTCTAACTTGAATCTCTAAAATCGACCATAAATGCACAATAATGTTGAGGGGGATTGTGGGGGCCAGGTGAGATGCTCAACTTCATTAGAATGTTCCTCGTGCCATGCTTAACGATTCTAGCTGTATGAATTGGTGCATCATCCTCCTGAAAGATGGCGTTCCCCTACGGGAACAGTGCTTGAACCATTGTATGCACTTGGTCGCCCAAAATGCCTAAATAATCTTGGCTGTTAATTCTTCCATGAAGGGATATCATTGGCCCGGCGGATCTCCACGAAATAGCACCCCAGATCATCACAGAACCTCCGCCATTTTTTACGGTTGGGAGAAGGCAGTCTGGATGGAATGCTTCTTTCGGCTGTCTCCAAACGTACACTCGGCCGGAGGTCGGAAATAGGGTAAACGATGATTCGTCTGAGAATGTCACAGGTTTCCACTGCTCGGGGGACAAATACTGGAGGTTTCTACACCACTCTAAATGCTTGGAAACATTTGTCATTGAGAGCAGCGGTTTTCTAATTGCAGCTCTTCCGTGGAATCCAGATTTGTGCAGCTCCCGACTAACAGTTTTCGTGGAAACTGGGTTCTGTAGGTGTTCATGGAGCTCAGCAGTGATTTTCAGAGCCGTAGTCTTGCGATCCTCTCTTCACAATTTGCTTTAGAGTCCAACGGTCTCTCAGTCAACTTTGACTTTCGGCTGGACCTTTGAAAGAAGGAAAAAAGTCCGCAGCAAAGCAAACGCAGTCATTACTTTGGAGACAGTACCTCTTGAAACGCCAAGCATTCGGGCACTTTCTGCAACACTAGCGCCTGCCATACGAGCACCAACAATTTGGCCTCTTTGAAAATCCGAGCGGTCTGCCATTGGTATCAGGTTCTCATCAATGTTCTTACAATTCAGCAAAACAAACAGTTAATTTACACAGACATATCACATAACACAAATAATCAACTACAAAACAATACCATATGTCACGGTTTGCATCATGTTTATAACATGTTCGAAGAATATGATGCCAAAACGTTAGGTGTTTATATTATATGTGTGTATGTACATATATTATGGGAGGTGGAGCCGCATATTGATCACTGTAATGAGCGGCACCACGTGACCGCTCACACAGGACAAGCTGCGGCGCTGAGAGGAGGCATTGCGGGAGCTGGGTGAGTATTTTAATGCCAGCGGGCGGGCGCACAGGGGGTGGGAGGCGGGAGGTAACCACCAACTTTATTTTAAACAAAAAAAAACCCCAAAACCTTGATTTTTCATTCCTTCTCTCCAGCGAACGCTACCGGGGAGAAGGAATGAATGCCGGCTTCAGCACCACACAGGGGGGACAGCGCTTAACTCTAGCGCTGTGTCCTGCAAAGTCCGTGTGGTCCTCAGTCGGCACACGGACAGCATCCGTGTGCGGTACGTGTTTACATGGACCCATTGACTTTAATGGGTCCGTGTGATCCGTGCGCTCCCACGAACACTGACATGTCTCCGTGTTTTTCAAACGGACACACGGTCCATGAAAACACGCTGACATGTGCGGAGACACATTTATTTTAATGTGTCTACGTGAGTCAGTGTCTCCGGTACGTGAGAAAACTGTCACCACACGTACCGGAGCCACTGACGTGTGAAACAGGCCTAACATTGGTTTTACCATGTCGTGTAACAGAAATAGGGGAAAAATTTCCAAGTGCGATGAAATTGCAAAGAAAGTGCAATCCCACACTTTTTTGTTGGCTTTTTTGATAGGTCAGTTTTAGCGTTCAGTGAACCCATCATTATGATTCTCCAGGTCAATACGAGTTCATAGACACCAAACAAGTGTAGGTTCTCTTTTATCTAAGTGGTAGAAAAAAAATTCCAAAGTTTGCTTAAAAAAAATTGCGCAATTTTCTGATACTGGTAGCGTCTCTATTTTTCATGATCTGGGGTCGGGTGAGTGGTTATTTTTTTGCGTGCCGAGCTGACGTTTTTATTTATACCACTTTTGTGCAGATATGTTTTGGTCGCTCGTTATTGCATTTTAAATCGATGGCCAATCCATTTTTTCAATTGAGAGATCGGGCGATTATGAACGCAGCGATACCAAATATCTGTAGGTTTGATTTTTTTTATTGTTTTATTTTGATTGGGGTGAAAGGGGGGTGATTTCAACTTATGTTTTTAAACTTTTTTTTTTATTTTGTCATGCTTCAATAGCCTGGGAGGCTAGAAGCATCCACTACTCGATCGACTCTGCTACATAGAGGTGATGCACAAATCACCTCTATGCAGAATTACAGCATTGCTATGAGCGCCGACCACAGGGTGGCGCTCACAGCAATCTGCCATCAACAACCATAGAGGTCTCGAGGAGACCTCTGATTGTGATGACAACGCACCGATGACCCCTGCATCATGTAACGCGGGTCAGCTGTGCGCGTACTTCCGGACGCGTGGCCAACAGCGCTTGTTAACTAGTCAATGAGCGCGGGTGGATCGCGATTCCGCTCGCACCCATTGCGGGCACTTGTCAGCTGTTGAAAACAGCTGACATGTCGCGGCTTTGAGGTGGGCTCACCGCCGAAGCCCACCTCAAAGAGGGGTTTAAAATCATTGTTATTCCACAAAAAGCATAGTTACTTACCGATAATGGTATTTCTCAGAGCCCATGACAGCACCACCAGAGAGAGGGGATCCGCCCTTCAGGGACAGGAAACCTATAGGATAAAAGGGTGGTACCTCTCTCCTGCGTCAGTTTGGTTTACAGAGCATCAGAGGTCCTCCAGTGACAACAAGAAAATATACACTTAACATATTGCTTAACAGGATTACACCGTGTCTATAATAAAAATACACACTTCGTATAATAAAGTGCTCACCACACACGTGATAAGGGGGAAAATAAGCAGGTGCTGTCATGGGCTCTGAGAAATACTGTTATCGGTAAGTAACTATGCTTGTCTCAGTCCCCGATGACAGCACGACCAGAGACAATTTCAGAGATTGTTGTTACAGAACCCCCCAGCACCAAGAATATGTTATGCAGTATATGTATGTATAATAGGTTCCATGTGAAATGCATCAGTCCACAGGCTGCGCCTCTGGACAAGATATCCCCCTTCTGACCTCCCCCACCTTTGTAATTCCCACAGTAAATATCGGCAGGCTCCGGCCACCTGCGGATATTGTAATGTATGTCTGGCCTGCTGTTTCTCTATTGGCCTGCCCTCTGTATCTGTGTTATATATTCTGTGTGCTGTGAATAAAGTGTTGTTTGACTGGAAATACATGGAGAAGCAGTGAGATTTTATATGCGCTCATGTAATCAAGGAATTCCAGCCAGCGTCCTTCATTCAGAATCTAGCCAAGGCAGAGTGGACCTCCTGAAACACGGGGTGGTACCTAAAGTGGTACTACAGCACAGTAGACCCCGCTACACTGGTGGCAGCAGTGGGATGTGAGACCCCTTCTACAGGAGGAAAGGAATGAATGGAAAACAACTACCAGAAGTTAAAGAGGACTACATTAAAAGATCTGGTGGAAGCCCGAGGGTTAATCGCCAGCAACAAAACAAAAGCGGATTTGATAGCAGCCTTCATGGAACACGACAGTGCAGCGCCCCCCAATGTGAACGTGGAGGAGACTGAATTCCAGAGGGAGGTAAAGAACAGACTGGCGTTCTATAGCCCAAACCCTGCAGTAGAGATCATACGAGAGGTGATGGCTGATGTGCGTAATGATCTGAAGGAAAAGATGGCCGAGCAGACCAGGATAGAGCTAGCCAAGATGGAGATGGCAGAGCAGACCAAAGTGGAGCTGGCCAAGATGGAGATGGCAGAGCAGAGAGAGGAGAGTCAGCGAGCAGGGGGAGCTCTGGCCTCCGACCAGGTACCTTCAACAGTAAGCCACAAAAAGATCCAGTATAATGCCTTCCGACAGTTGGGGGAGGCAGAGGAAGACATTGATGGCTTTCTGCAGGACTTTGAGCGGCAGTGTGCCCTTCATCAAGTGAAGCCGGAGGAACGGGTTCAGATTCTGGCCAGCAAGCTGACAGGCCGGGCAGCGGACAACTATCGCACGGTACCTGATGAGGACTGTATGGACTATGAGCGGATCAAAGAAGTGATCTTGGCCCGGTATGCGCTGACACCAGAGGCATACCGCCAAAGTTCCGCGGACTTATAAAACAATTAATCGATACCCACGCTGAATGGGCCTGTAAATTACGGCGGTCACAGCTACAGTGGGTCCAAGGTGCCAAGCAACCACTAAGGAGGACGTCCTCCAGCTCGTCTTGTTAGAATGATTCTTTAATGGACTAACCTCCGAGACACAGGAATGGCTTCAGGACAGGCGGCCAACGACTCTTGAGGAAGCCGCTCGTCTGGCTGATGAACATAATGATGCCAGGAGGCCTCAGTTGTCCGGATCAAAGATGGTCACTAGGGGTCCGCCCATGGACCTGGAGGGCCCCAAACCACCGAAGATTGTAGGGGGACCAGCTAGAAACCCGGCCTACCACAGTTCCCCTGGGGTGCGATGCCACACCTGCCTTCAGCTGGGCCACCTGCAAAGACAATGTCCCAACCGGACTCAGCATACCCAGTGGCCAAAGGTGGGAACAGCTACCTTCAGCCGGGCCACTGTACACTGCTACCAAGGCGAAGCTGACCCGGCATTGGGGGCTACAACTAACCAAGGGATGGAAGAGATGGAGGAAGTGCTGCATGAAGTAGACCCCGTGCAGGCAGCCCAGGCAGATAATCGACAACAGCATCGACAGGTCGTGTGGGTTAATGGGAAACGCATGCAGGGACTAAGATTCCGGGGCAACTTTGACCCTTGTGAAGCCCCATCTCGTCCGGGACCAAGAGAAGACGGACCAGACAGTGGCAGTCCGTGTAGCAGGGGGAGCCATACATCGACTGCCCACTGCCCAGATTCACCTGAAATGGGGAGTCGGGGATGGCCTTGTTGAGGTCGGCTTGATGGAGGATTTGCCCGCAGATGTCTTGCTGGTAAATGACTTGGGGCCCATGTTGTCTGCCTTCTCGGTTGCCCCTCTGGCTGAGACATATCCTGTGACCACCCGGAGACAACCTCGGGCTGTGGAGGCGAAATCACACTCAGAAGAGGCCCAGGTAAGACATCACAGCCCTACACATATTCCCATAGCCAGGCACATTTCTTGGGCCACACCAGATGAATTTAAGAGGGAGTTACTTGAGGATCCTTCATTGGAGGGATATCGTGGGAAGGCACAGGAGGGGAGAGGGGTACTGGAAGGGGATTAGTTTATATGGAAGCAGGGACTCCTCTACCGGATCACAGAGCAGCACCACACAGGGACGAGCCCCACTATAAAACGACAGCTGGTAGTTCCCAAGAAGTACAGGCAGGAGTTACTGCGAAACTCTCATGACATACCCTTGGCCGGGCACTTCGGCGTCAGTCGCACCAGGCATCGTTTGACACAAAACTTCTTTTGGCCGGGGGTAACCTATGATGTTCGTCAGTACTGCCAGACCTGTGACAGTTGCCAGCGCATTGGCAAGAGGGGAGATCGATGCAAGGCCAAATTACGCCCCCTCCCCATTGTGGAGGAACCATTTAGCCGAGTAACGGTCGATCTGATAGAGCCGTTAGCCAAACCCAGTCCGTCAGGGAAAAGGTATATATTGACAGTGGTATATTATGCCACACGGTATCCAGAGGCGGTTGCGTTACCTAACATACTGGCAGAGACGGTGGCGGCTGCCCTGCTCCAGGTTTTCTCACGGGTTGGATTTCCCCGGGAGATTATCTCGGACCAGGGTACCCAGTTTACAGCAGAGGTGACCAACCAACTGTGGAAGCTGTGCGGCGTAAAGTCCATTAGAAGCGCCCTGTACCATCCGCAAACCAATGGGTTGTGTGAACGCTTTAACGGGACGTTAAAACAACTCATTGGGACTTTTACCAGGACCTACAGGGACTGGGAGAAATTCTTGCCTCACCTCCTGTTTGCCTATCGGGAGGTGCCCCAAGAATCCACGGGGTTCTCCCCGTTCGAACTGGTATACGGGAGACGGGTAAGGGGACCCCAGACTTAGTGCTAGAACACTGGGAAGGTGAGGGCATTATAGAAGGGGTACTTATTGTACCCTATGTGTTGGAATTCCGGGACCGCCTACAGGAGCTGACCCAGGCTGTACGCGGGAACATGCAGGAGGCTCAGTGGCGCCAGCGCGTATGTTACGATCGGAGGGCCAGAGAACGCACCTTGGAAATAGGACAGAAGGTCCTGGTGTTAGAACCCACTAGGCAGAACAAGTTCCAAGCTGCATGGCAGGGGCCCTACCAGGTAGTGGGGAAAATAGCCGACACCACCTATAATGTCGCCGATTGTGACGACCCCAGGGTTATCCGCATGTTCCACGTGAATATGCTGAAGCCCTACCGGGAGCGCCCTGAAGAGGTACTGGCCATCTGTGCACCTGAGGCAGAGGATTTAGCCGGACTTCCCTTGCCTGATGTTTTAGGGGAAAGGACGCTAAAACATGGAACCAGGTACACTTGGGTGAAGACCTAGGTCCCCGGGAGAGACAGCAGGCGGAGGCGTTGTTGAGGCAGCGACAGAGGATGTTTTCAGGGAGACCAGGGTACACTCGCCTGGCACAACACAAGGTTGAGACCCAGGATTAGACCCCCCTGAGACAACCCCCCTTCCTTTTCCCTGAGTCTGTACGAGAAGGGATGCGACAAGAGATACAAGAGATGTTGTGTTTAGGGGTCATTGAAGAGTCAGATAGTCCCTGGGCATCACCCGTAGTGTTAGTGCCCAAGAAGGATGGGACTACACGGTTTTGTGTAGTCTATCGCAGGCTCAATGAGAAAACGGTGACGGATGCGTATCCCATGCCGCGCGTGGATGGGCTGTTAGACCAGCTGGCGGGGGCAAAGTATTTGACCACCATCGATCTATGCAAAGGCTACTGGCAGATTCCCCTTAGTCCTGACGCTATTCCCAAGTCTGCATTTGTCACCCGTTCGGCTTATTCCAGTTTCGAGTTACATCATTCGGGATGAAGACTGCCCCTGCGACCTTCCAGAGGCTGGCTGACCGGCTTCTGGATGGTCTCCAGGACTATGCTTGTGCCTACCTGTATGACATCGCCATCTACAGCGCGACATGGGAAGAGCATCTAAATCACCTAGAGACAGTATTAGACAGGATCCACAAGGCCGGAATCACCCTGAACCCAAAACAGTGTCACGTGGGCAAAGCAGAGGTTCAGTATTTAGGGCATTGGGTGGTAAGTGGGAAACAGAGACCAGAACCAGCCAAGATTGAGGCCATAGCCAAATGGCCCATCCCACGCACTAAAACCCAGGTCATAGCGTTTCTAGGGACAGCAGGGTATTACAGGAAATTCGTTCCCAATTACAGCAGCGTAGCCAAGCCCCTCACTGATCTGAGCCGTAAGAACCAACCCCGCCAGGTAACATGGACCCCAGAGTGTGAGGAAGCCTTCCGCCAGCTAAAGGACGCCCTCACCAATACCCCTGTATTGGCCACACCCGATCCAACTAAACGTTTCCTTGTTCACACGGACGCTTCTATGTTTGGATTGGGGGCAGTACTGAGCCAAGTCGGTCCGGACGGCCAAGAACACCCGGTAGCTTACCTGAGTCGGAAACTACTGCCCCGTGAAGTGAGCTATGCGGCCATCGAGAAGGAGGGCCTGGCAGTAGTATGGGCACTCAAAAAGTTATAACCATATTTGTATGGACGACAGTTTTCCCTCCTAACGGACCATAATCCCCTAGTCTGGCTTAATTGGGTCTCCGGAGACAACGCCAGATTACTGCGGTGGAGTTTAGCCCTACAACCTCTGGACTTCACCATCCACTACAGACCCGGCAAACAAAACGGTAACGCCGATGGACTAAGTCGACAAACGGAACTTGTACCAACCCCATAAACTTCGGTCATCCCCTAACTGATCCGTTAAGGATCAGACTGTGTATGCCGATCGCGTCGCTGAAAAGGGGAGCCGTGTTACAGAACCCCCCAGCACCAAGAATATGTTATGCAGTATATGTATGTATAATAGGTTCCATGTGAAATGCATCAGTCCACAGGCTGCACCTCTGGACAAGATATCCCCCTTCTGACCTCCCCCACCTTTGTAATTCCCACAGTATATATCGTCAGGCTCCGGCCACCTGCGGCTATTGTAATGTATGTCTGGCCTGCTGTTTTTCTATTGGCCTGCCCTCTGTATCTGTTATATATTCTGTGTGCTGTGAATAAATTGTTGTTTGACTGGAAATACGTGGAGAAGCAGTGAGATTTTATATGCTCTCATGTAATCAAGGAATTCCAGCCAGCGTCCTTCATTCAGAATCCAGCCAAGGCAGAGTGGACCTCCTGAAACACGGGGTGGTACATAAAGTGGTACTACAGCACACTAGACCCCGTTACAATTGTTGCTTAGGGAGGGACCACAGACTGCAAGACCCTTCTTCCGAAGGTTAAGTCAGATGAAGAGGCTAGGTCTAAGCGGTAGTATCTAAAGAAGGCTGAATGTGATGATCAGGTGTCCGCCTTACAGATTTTGTCTATTGATACCTCCGACCTTTTGGCCCAGGAAGTCGCCATAGCTCTTGTAGAGTGCACTTTGAGCCCCTCAGAAACTGTCTTTCCAGTGGACGAATACGCCAAGGCTATCGCATCTGTTATCCAGCGAGCTATAGTGCTTTTGGAGGCTTTGAGTCATTTTCTAGGTCCCTGAAAACAGATAAAGAGAGACCCTTCCTTCCTATGCTGTTGGGTGGATTCTAAGTATTGCACTAGACACCTTCTCACATCTAATGTGTGGAATTTTTCCTCTTATTTTAAAGGTACCGTCACATTAAGCGACGCTGCAGCGATATCGACAACGATGCCAATCGCTGCAGCGTCGCTGTGTGGTCGCTGGAGAGCTGTCACACAGACAGCTCTCCAGCGACCAATGATGCCGAAGTCCCCGGGTAACCAGGGTAAACATCGGGTTACTAAGCGCAGGGCCGCGCTTAGTAACCCGATGTTTACCCTGGTTACCAGTGTAAATGTAAAAAAACACAAACACTACATACTTACATTGCCGTGTCTGTCGCGTCCCTCGCCTTCAGCTTCCCTGCACTGTGTAAGCGCTGGCCCTAAAGCACAGCGGTGCTTTGCTTTACGGCCAGCACTGACACATTCAGTGCAGGAAGCTCTGAGCAGCAGCGCGGATGCCGGGGGACGTGGCAGACATCAGAGGGTGAGTATGTAGTGGTTTTTTTTCACTTTTACAATGGTAACCAGGGTAAGTAAATATCGGGTTACTAAGCGCGGCCCTGCGCTTAGTAACCCGATATTTACCCTGGTTAACATTGTAAAACATTGCTGGAATCATTGCTTTTGCTGTCAAACACGACGATACACGCCGATCTGACGACCAAATAAGGCTACGTTCACAATTGCGGTCGGCGCCGCAGCGTCGCCGCATGCGTCATGCGCCCCTATATTTAACATGGGGGCGCATGGACATGCGTCGCACTTGCGTTTTGCGCCGCATGCGTCCCTGCAGCGCCCGCGTTCGGGCGCAGAGGACGCAGCAAGTTGCATTTTTGCTGCGTCCAAAATCAATGAAAAAAAGGACGCATGCGGCTCAAAACGCAGCGTTGTGCATGCGTTTTGCTGCGTTTTTGTTTGTGTTGTGCGTTGCGGCGCCGACGCTGCGGCGCACAACGCAAATGTGAACGTAGCCTAAAGTTCTGGACTTTAAGCAACGACCAGCGATATCACAGCAGGATCCAGATCGCTGCTGCGTGTCAAACACAACGATAACGCTATCCAGGATGCTGCAACGTCACGGATCGCTATCGTTATCGTTGCAAAGTCGTTTAGTGTGAAGGTACCTTTAGGATTTGGGCAGAAGGAAGGAAGGATTATCTCCTGGGACCTGTGAAAATTGGACGCAACCTTGGGTAGATAAGCAGGGTCTGTTCTAAGGATTACCCTATCATCCATGATTTGTGTAAAGGGAGGATTTGCAGATAGAGCCTGGAGATCACTTATTCTACAGGCAGATGTTAAAGCTGTGAGAAGGGCTGTTTTAAGTGATAAAGTTATAAGTAATATTGAATCTATGGGCTCAAACAGGGGTTCTGTTAGAGCTGACAAAACTAAATTTAAGTCCCAGGTTGGTAGTCTTTATGGGTTTAGATCTTACAGCAGCTTTAATAAACAGTGTTACCCATGGATTAGCAGCTATATTCTCACTGTATAACGCCCCTAAAGCCGCTATTTGCACCTTTAAGGTGCTTACCGAGAGGCCTAGATCTAACCCTTTTTGTATGAATTCTCACACTTTAGCAACTGGGACCCCATCTTGTAATTTTACCCCAGAGGTGGACAAACTTTTTCCAGGTTTTGCCGTAGATTTTAGTTGTTACTATTTTCCTACTTTTCAATAGTGTGGAAACTAATTTATCCGAAAAACCCCTTGCCTTTAGTAGTGACCTCTCAAGTTCCATGCTGTCAAGTGGAGACTCCCTGACTGGGGGTGGAGCACCGGTCCCTGCGATAGGAGGTCCGGAAGAACCAGGGATCCGTGACCGATCATCCTCAGCAAGGAAAACCAGGTCCTTTTGGGCCAGAAAGGGGCTATTAGAATGAGCCTCGCCCTGTCCTGTCTGATTTTTCGTAGAACTGCGGGGATGAGCATAGGAGGGGGAAAGGCATATGGAAGACCCTGAGACCAGGGAATCGTAAATGCATCCAGTGCCCGAGGGCCCCCCCTGGTGTCAAGAGAACAAAATTATTTTACTTTTCTGTTTTCTACACTGGCAAAAAGGTCTATTACAGGGACCCCCCATAGATTGGTGATCTGATTGAAGATGCTTTGATTCAGTGTCCATTCCCCGTTTTAAATGGGTACGGCTTAAGAAGTCGGCTTTTTGGTTCTCTACCCCTTTTATATGTAGCGCAGAGAGGGATAGGAAGTTGTTCTCTTCTAAAGTGAAGATTTCGAAAGTGGCCTTCATTATTGCTTGAGATCTGGTCCCCCCCTGGTGATTCAGGTAGGCTACCACTACCTGATTGTCCGAGAAAACCCGGACATGATACCCCTGTGGGCTGTGGAGGAAGTACGATAGAGCGCGGCTCACCGCCCAAAATTCTTTATGGCTTCAGGACGCACCGTATTGTTGACCTGCCCAGACTCCCTGAGTGATACTGTTGCCCGGGTTAGCTCCCCACACCATGGGACTCGCATCTGTGGTAACTATTCGAGATATGTATTACCCAAGGGACCCCCTTTGATAGGTTCTTAGAATCCAACCACCAAGCTAGGGAATGAATAGTGTCTGAATTTAGAGTCGTATGTCCTTCTAGATGTCCCTTTAGTGTAATCTGATTCCTCACAATATCCCACTGGAGGTTTCTCGTGTGCATCTGTGCCCACTGGATTGCTGTGAGGCAGGCAGAAAGGGACCCCAGTAATGACATCGCCCCTCTTAAGGTCATATGAGGGTTTGAGCAAGCTTTGGAGACAAGATTTAATATTTTTCGTTTTTTCTGGTCTGGAAGACGACATTCCTGTGTTATCGAGTCGAAAGTTAGGCCCAAAAACTCTTGAACTCTGGTCGGTTCTAGTTTCGATTTTTGGAGATTTAGAAGCCAGCCTAACTTTGTTAGAGTTTTTATCACTCTGTTGCATTGTTGACGACAGTGTTGGGCTGAATTGCTGACAATTAGAAAGTCGTCCAAGTATGGTACTATTAAAA
Organism: Ranitomeya variabilis; assembly: GCF_051348905.1. Classification (NCBI taxonomy): domain Eukaryota; kingdom Metazoa; phylum Chordata; class Amphibia; order Anura; family Dendrobatidae; genus Ranitomeya; species Ranitomeya variabilis. Next base: position 133,794,078 of record NC_135239.1, read on the forward strand.
TGTCTTTTTCTCTTAGATGGGCCATCATTTCTGCTATCAATTTAGTAAATATACCAGGTGCCACTGAAATGCCAAAGGGAAGGGCTTTGTACTGGTATTCCCTTACTTCCCCCTCCCATGACCACTGCTAGTCTGAGGCATTTCTGGGAGTTCTTGTGGATGGGGATGTGATAATACGCGTCTGTAACGGGGTCTACCAAGCTGGGGTACCTCTTTCAGTACCACCCCGTGTTTCAGGAGGTCCACTTTGCATTGGCTGGAGTCTGAATGAAGGACGCTGGCTGGAATTCCTTGATTACATGAGAGCATATAAAAGCTGACTGCTTCTCCACGTATTTCCAGTCTCACAACACTTTATTCACAGACCACAGAATATATGTAACAGATACAGAGGGCAGGTCCATTCAAAAGCGGCAGGCCAGACATACATTACAATAGCCGCAGGGAGCCGGAGCCTGCTGATATTTACTGTGGGACTAACAAAGGAGGGGGAGGTCAGAAGAGGGGATATCTTGTCTCCTCTGCCCAGGGATGCAGCCTGTGGGCTGAAGCATTAGGGACATATATCTCACATGGAGCCTATTATATATACAAATAACTGCATAACATATTCTGGGTGCTGGGGGGTTCTGTAACACTGCTCCCCCTTTCAGCGACGCGATCGGCATACAGTCTGATCCTTAACGGATCGGTTTGGGGATGACCGAAGTTTATGGGGTTGGTACAAGTTCCGTTTGTCGACTTAGTCCATCGGCGTTACCGTTTTGTTTGCCGGGTCTGTAGTGGATGGTTAAGTCCACAGGTTGTAGGGCTAAACTCCACCGCAGTAATCTGGCGTTGTCTCCGGAGACCCGATTAAGCCAGACTAGGGGATTATGGTCCGTTAGGAGGGAAAACTGTCATCCATACAAATATGGTTGTAACTTTTTGAGTGCCCATACTACTGCCAGGCACTCCTTCTCGATGGCCGCATAGCTTACTTCACAGGGCAGTAGTTTCCAACTCAGGTAAGCTACCGGGTGTTCTTGGCCATCCGGCCCGACTTGGCTCAGTACTGCCCTTATTCCAAACATAGAAGCGTCCGTGTGAACAAGGAAATGTTTAGTTGGATCGGGTGCGGCCAATACAGGGGTATTGGTGAGGGCGTCCTTTAGCTGGCGGAAGGCTTCCTCACACTCTGGGGTCAAGGTTACGTGGCGGGGTTGGTTCTTACGGGTCAGATCAGAGAGGGCTTGGCTACGCTGCTGTAATTGGGGACAAATTTCCTGTAATAACCCGCTGTCCCTAAAAACGCCATGACCTGGGTTTTAGTGCGTGGGGTGGGCCATTTGGCTATGGCCTCAATCTTGGCTGGTTCTGGTCTCTGTTTCCCACTTCCCACCCAATGCCCTAAATACTGAACCTCTGCTTTAACCACGTGACACTTTTTTGGGCTCAGGGTGATTCCGGCCTTGTGGATCCTGTCTAATACTGTCTCTAGGTGATTTAGATGCTCTTCCCATGTCGCACTGTAGATGGCAATGTCATACAGGTAGGCACACGCATAGTCCTGGAGACCATCCAGAAGCCGGTCAGCCAGCCTCTGGAAGGTCGCAGGGGCAGTCTTCATCCCGAATGGCATAACTCGAAACTGGAATAAGCCAAACGGGGTGACAAATGCAGACTTGGGAATAGCGTCAGGACTAAGGGGAATCTGCCAGTAGCCTTTGCATAGATCGATACGGGTCAAATACTTTGCCCCCGCCAGCCGGTCTAACAGCTCATCCACGCGTGGCATGGGATACGCATCCGTCACCGTTTTCTCATTGAGCCTGCGATAGTCTACACAAAACCGTGTAGTCCCATCCTTCTTGGGCACTAACACTACGGGGGATGCCCAGGGACCTGATTCTTCAATGACCCCTAAACGCAACATGTCTTGTATCTCTTGTCGCATCCCTTCTCGTACAGACTCAGGGACACGGAAGGGGGGTTGTCTCAGGGGGGTCTGATCCTGGGTCTCAACCTTGTGTTGTGCCAGGTGGGTGTACCCCGGTCTCCCTGAAAACATCCTCTGTCGCTGTCTCAACAACGCCTCTGCCTGCTGTCTCTCCCGGGGACCTAGGTCTTCACCCAAGTGTACCTGGTCCCATGTTTTAGACTGAGTCCTCTCCCCTAAGACATCAGGCAAGGGGAGTCCGGCTACATCCTCTGCTTCAGGTGCACAGATGGCCACTACCTCTTCAGGGCGCTCCTGGTAGGGCTTCAGCATGTTCACGTGGAACATGCGGATAACCCTGGGGTCGTCACAATCGGTGACATAGGTGGTGTCGGCTATTTTCCCCACTACCTGGTAGGGCCCCTGCCATGCAGCTTGGAACTTGTTCTGCCTAGTGGGTTCTAACACCAGGACCTTCTGTCCTATCTCAAAGGTGCGTTATCTGGCCCTCCGATCGTACCATACACGCTGGCACCGTTGGGCCACCTGCAGGTTCCCACGTACAGCCTGGGTCAGCTCCTGTAGGCGGTCCCGGAATTCCAGCACATAGGGTACAATAGGTACCCCTTCTATGGTGCTCTCCCCTTCCCAGTGTTCTAGCACTAAGTCTGGGGTCCCCTTACCCGTCTCCCGTATACCAGTTCGAACGGGGAGAACCCCGTGGATTCTTGGGGCACCTCCCGATAGGCAAACAGGAGGTGAGGCAAGAATTTCTCCCAGTCCCTGTAGGTCCTGGTAAAAGTCCCAATGAGTTGTTTTAACGTCCCGTTAAAGCGTTCACACAACCCATTGGTTTGCGGATGGTACAGGGCGCTTCTAATGGACTTTACGCCGCACAGCTTCCACAGTTGGTTGGTCACCTCTGCTGTAAACTGGGTACCCTGGTCCGAGATAATCTCCCGGGGAAATCCAACCCGTGAGAAAACCTGGAGCAGGGCAGCCGCCACCGTCTCTGCCAGTATGTTAGGTAACGCAACCGCCTCTGGATACCGTGTGGCATAATCTACCACTGTCAATATATACTTTTTCCCTGACGGACTGGGTTTGGCTAACGGCCCCATCAGATCGACCGCTACTCGGCTAAATGGTTCCTCCACAATGGGGAGGGGGCGTAATTTGGCCTTGCATCGATCTCCCCTCTTGCCAATGCGCTGGCAACTGTCACAGGTCTGGCAGTACTGACGAGCATCATAGGTTACCCCCGGCCAAAAGAAGTTTTGTGTCAGACGATGCCTGGTGCGACTGACGCCGAAGTGCCCAGCCAAGGGTATGTCATGAGAGATTCACAGTAACTCCTGCCTATACTTCTTGGGAACTACCAGCTGTCGTTTTATAGTGGGGCTCGTCCCTGTGTGGTGCTGCTCTGTGATCCGGTAGAGGAGTCCCTGCTTCCATATAAACTGTTCCCCTTCCAGTACCCCTCTCCCCTCCTGTGCCTTCCCACGATATCCCTCCAATGAAGGATCCTCAAGTAACTCTTAAATTCATCTGGGGTGGCCCAAGAAATGTGTCTGGCTATGGGAATACGTGTAGGGCTGTGATGTCTTACCTGGGCCTCCTCTGAGTGTGAGTCCGCCTCTGCAGCTCGAGCTTGTCTCCGGGTGGTCACAGGATATGTCTCAGCCAGAGGGGCAACTGAGAAGGCAGACAACATGGGCCCCAAGTCATTTCCCAGCATGACGTCTGCAGGCAAATCCTCCATCAAACCGACCTCAACAAGGCCATCCCCGACTCCCCAGTTCAGGTGAATCCTGGCAGTGGGCAGTCGATGTGTGGCTCCCCCTGCTACACGGACTGCCACTGTCCGTCTTCTCTTGGTCCCGGATGAGATGAGGCTTCATAAGGGTCAAAGTTGCTCCGGAATCTTAGTCCCTGCATGCGTTTCCCATTAACCCACACGACCTGTCTATGCTGTTGTCGATTATCTGCCCGGGGTCTACTTCATGCAGCACTTCCTCCATCTCTTCCACCCCTTGGTTAGTTGTATCCCCCAATGCCGGGTCAGCTTCGCCTTGGTAGCAGTGTACAGCGGCCCGGCTGAAGGTAGCTGTTCCCGCCTTTGGCCACTGGGTATGCTGAGTCCGGTTGGGACATTGTCTTTGCAGGTGGCCCAGCTGACGGCAGGTGTGGCATCGCGCCCCAGGGGTACTGTGGTAGGCCAGGTTTCTAGCTGGTCCCCCTACAATCTTCGGTGGTTTGGGGCCCTCCAGGTCCATGGGCGGACCCCTAGTGACCATCTTTGATCCGGACAACTGAGGCCTCCTGGCGTCATGATGTTCATCGGCCAGACAAGCGGCTTCCTCAAGAGTCATTGGCCGCCTGTCCCAAAGCCATTCCTGTGTCTTTGGGGTTAGTCCATTAAAGAATCGTTCTAACAAGAAGAGCTGGAGGACGTCCTCCTTAGTGGTTGCTTGGCTCCCTTGTACCCACTGTAGCAGTGACCGCTGTAATTTACAGGCCCATTCAGCGTGGGTATCGGTTACTCGTTTTATAAGTCCGTGGAACTTTTGGCGGTATGCCTCTGGTGTCAGCGCATACCGGGCCAAGATCACTTCTTTGATCCGCTCATAGTCCATACAGTCCTCATCAGGTACCGTGCAATAGGCGTCCGTTGCCCGGCCTGTCAGCTTGCTGGCCAGAATCTGAACCCGTTCCTCCGGCTTCACTTGATGAAGGGCACACTGCCACTCAAAGTCCTGCAGAAAGCCATCAATGTCTTCCTCTGCCTCCCCCAACTGTCGGAAGGCATTATACTGGATCTTTTTGTGGCTTACTGTTGAAGGTACCTGGGCGGAGGCCAGAGCTCCCCCTGCTCGCTGACTCTCCTCTCTCTGCTCTGCCATCTCCATCTTGGCTAGCTCTATCCTGGTCTGCTCGGCCATCTTTTCCTTCAGATCATTACGCACATCAGCCATCACCTCTCATATGATCTCTACTGCAGGGTTTGGGCCATAGAACGCCAGTCTGTTCTTTACCTCTCTCTGGAATTCAGTCTCCTCCACGTTCACATTGGGGGCGCTGCACTGTCGTGTTCCATGAAGGCTGCTATCAAATCCGGTTTTGTTTTGTTGCTGGCGATTAACCCTCGGGCTTCCACCAGATCTTTTAATGTAGTCCTCTTTAACTTCTGGTAGTTGTTTTCCATTCATTCCTTTCCTCCTGTAGAAGGGGTATCAGATCCTGCTGTCTGCCACCATTGCAACGGGGGTCTACCAAGCTGGGGTACCTCTTTCAGTACCACCCCGTGTTTCAGGAGGTCCACTTTGCATTGGCTGGAGTCTGAATGAAGGACGTTGGTTGGAATTCCTTGATTGCATGAGAGCATATAAAAGCTGACTGCTTATCCACGTATTTCCAGTCTCACAACACTTTATTCACAGAACACAGAATATATGTAACAACAGATACAGAGGGCAGGTCCATTCAAAAGCGGCAGGCCAGACATACATTACAATAGCCGCAGGGGGCCAGAGCCTGCTGATATTTACTGTGGGAATTACAAAGGTGGGGGAGGTCAGAAGGGGGTTTATCTTGTCTCCTCTGCCCAGGGGTGCAGCCTGTGGGCTGAAGCATTAGGGACGTATATCTCACATGGAACCTATTATATATACAAATAACTGCATAACATTCTGGGTGCTGGGGGGTTCTGTAACAGCGTCGCTGAGATCCAATACCATCATGAAGCAGTTCGGAAACAGGTTTTTGAGTGTTGATTTTATTGATTCCATTTTGATACTTTGGTTATAATAATAATTTGTATTTATATAGCACCAACATATTCCGCAGCGCTTTATAATTTAATTTGGTTCTTTACATAACTGTTTAGCTTCAGCAAGTTTATTATTGTGCGGAAGGACCCGTCCGGTTTTGGAACCAGAAACAATGGGAAATAAAACCCTGTCCCTCTTTCCAGTGGGGAAACTTCTTGAATGACTTCTTTGTTTATGAGCTTTATAATTTCTTGTTCCAACACATGTTGTTGCTGAGGTGAGGATTTTAGTGGGGTAACCACATAGTTTTGGGGAGGAAGGGAAGTAAAGTTTATTTGAAGTCCCATTTTTATCAAGTTCAAAATCCAGACACTGGTTGAGATTTTTTCTCAGGCCGGGAGGTATTGAGACAATCTCCTCCCACCCTGAGGGAGGTGTCACTTAGGGGTCTTTTTTATCTCTTGAGGAATTACCGAAAAGGAACCCCCTATCTCTGTTTTTCCCATCATCCCATCTGTTCTTTTTCCTTTGGGGGACGTCTCCGAAAAAACTTCCTATTCCGAAAGGGCCGCTTAACAAATGGTGTGACCAGGTTAGGGAAACCTTTTTTCTTATCCCCTGCCTTTTGTAAAATGTCATCCAGGGTCTCGCCAAACAAAAATTTTCCTTCACATGGAATTGAGCAAAGTTTCTGTTTAGTTTGTAGGACGCCTGGCCAACCTTTTAGCCATAACGTCCTATGAGCTGCATTAGATAAAGCTGCTGATTTAGAAGTGAGTTTAATAGAGTCGGCTTATGAGTCCGCCAAAAAAGCTGCCACCCCTCTAATCACTTCTATCACTTTATTTCTAGATTCACCGTCTCTTAGTTGTTTTTCAAAGCTATCTACCCCAATCATTAGAGATCTAGAAGTACATGCGTCTGCTATTGCAGGCCTTAAACATCCCCCTGCCGATTACCAGGCCCCTTTAAGGAAGGTATCAACTCTTTTGTCAAGGGGATCCTTTAGAGTTCCCATGTCCTCAAAGGGCAACGCAAATTTTTTTGAGGCCTTAGCTACTGCTACGTTAAGTTTAGGGGCTTTATCCCATGAAGTAGAAGCCTCTTCCTCTAAGGGATATTTCCTTTTAAGGGAGGGTACCGAAGGGTTTTTTCTCTCTGGCTTTTCCCACTCCTTTTTAATTAAAAATTAAAATGCTTGAACATTTTCGTTAAGCGGGAAGACTGCGCTTTTTTTTCTTTTTAAATATTTTTATTGAAATTTTTCATAAGAAATGGTAGTGGATAAAGGGAAGGGAAGATGGGGAAGGGGTTAACATTGGAAAAAAAAAAAAGGGTGAGGGAAAAGGGAATCAATATAATTAGAGAACCAAATATCAATCTCGAATAGACAAGAAAAAAAAATGCATTAAATATGATCTTTTGAATAGAATATACTACAATTTTTCTTATGCAATGTATTGGAAAGAGATATAAAGTAACAATCTTTATCCACTTTGCATGGCTACAAGAGATTTACTCTTTACAAAACTTGTCATTCCAAATCCTCCATTTTTTCAGATATTTTCTAATACCATTGGTGTTGGCAGCAAATCTCCATTCTAATGCACTATGCTGATGGATTTTATCTAGAATATCTGTAAAGCTGGGTGAATCCGATTTTTTCCACCAGAGTGCTATTGTACTTTTGACTACTAGAAATATATGTATTAGGATGTATTTGACCTGAGGATCAATTCCTTTCATGTCCAGAGAAAGGAGAGCCCTCTGGGGAGTAATCACAAAATTTTTAACAAATAAATTAATATGAAATGAAACTTTTTACCATAGAGGTTTTATTTTCGAGCAGCCCCAAAAAAGATGAAAAAGATTTCCTTGATATCCGCACTTCCTCCAGCACAAAGGAGAGTGATCTTGATATATAAGCGCAAGTCTAATTGGTGTGTAGTACCAACGTGTGATCACCTTGAAGTAGAACTCCTGTAGAGCCATTGAAATGGTAGACATGTATGTATCCTTAATGGCCTTGTCCCATTGCTCAACTTGTAAAGAAATGTTGAGGTCCAATTCCCATTTTTTCATGTATATATTTTTAAAACAAGAGGTATCTCTATTTAAGTGACTGTAGAGGTTATTTAGACTCCATATATGTTTGTTCTTTACACTACACAGTAATGAAGAAAGAATTTCTAAATGTAATGGTTGGCTAGTCAGTCATTTCTGTATATGCTCTTTTAGGGTTAAAAAGAATATTAATTCAGATGAGGGTAAGTTAAATTTAGTCTTAATTTCGCTAAAGGTGAGAAAAATCATCCCGTTATAGATATGTCCAACTTTTTTAATGCCTGATTTGGCCCAAATTTCTCAAAGTGGAAGATCATATATCAATGCCAATAGATGAAGAGGAAATTTCATAATTTGCTCTGATTTGTAAAAAAATTTTCTTGGAGGTTTAAGAAGAGTTTTCCAGGCCTGTATTATAGCCTTAAAAATGGGATGAGATGATTCCTTTTTTGGTTTGTGAAATAAGAAATTGAAAAAAGTATCCTGTGCTAAATTAAGATTATTAATGCCACTTTCGACTTGGAACCACGCTGGGTATAGTTTTTTTATCAAACCACTGTTGGCTTTGTTTTACCAGGGAAGTCAGATAATAAGCATGGACATTTGGGAGGCCAGCCCCGCCATTACGTTTGTGTTTGCACAATAAATCTGAAGACAACCTGGCCCGCTTACCACCCCATATGAATGAGTTTATCATAGTTTGAAGTTTATGAATAAATTGGTAGGGGAAGGTCACTGGGAGAGTTCTAAAAAGATAAAGTATCTTGGGTAGAATGATTGTTTTGATAGTCATTGTTCTCCCGAATAAGAGCAAATTGAGAGATGTCAAGAGAAATTGTTTTAAGAATGTTATCAGCGTTAGTTTTTATTATATTTTGTAGTCTGTTTGTTAAGATTATTCCTAAATACACTATTTTGTCGCCCTCCCCAGCTAGATTTATCTGATCCCTCAATTCTGCAACATGTGATTCATTCATATTAAAAGTTAAATATTTAGATTTATGTGGATTTATCTTAAATTATGATATCTTGGAGAATGTGTCTAACTCTGGAGAGAGAGCTTCAATCGAGGCTGCTGGATTAAGTAGTGTAAGAAAAATATCATCTGCATACATGCTAATTTTAAATTGACGGGATTGGATATCAATTCCAAAAATATCTATATTGGATCTGATTCTCTCCGCCAAAGGTTCCATTGCAAGGACAAACAGCAGGGGTGACAAAGGACACCCCTGACGTGTGCCATTGGAAATGATGAATGGATCCGACATGAAATTATTGGAGTAGATCCTGGCACTAGGTCCCGAATACAGAGCAAAGATAGTGGACATAAATGCAGAATCAAACCCAAACTTTTCAAGTGTCGCTCTCAAATAAGACCAGTTTATCCTGTCAAAAGCCTTTTCAGCATCTAAGGTTAGAAAGGCTGCTTTTGAATTTGAATTTTGGATAATGTTGATTAAATTGATCACCCTCCTGGTCCCATCTGATGCTTGGCGTCCATCAGTGAATCCCATCTAGTCATCTACCAGCAAACGTGGGAGAATATTTTTTAAACGATCCGCCAAAATCTTGGAATAAATTTTTGAATCACTATTTATTAGTGAGATTGGACGGTAGTCCTGCATCCTCTCAGGATCCCCCCCCAGTTTTGGGAATCATAACGATAACTGCTTCTTGCATCTCTTTAGGAAAGGAACCCTGAGAGGAGGCAAGAGCAAAAATAGAAACTAAGTGCGGGGCTAGAATTTTTGAAAAAGATTTAAAATATTCATTGGAAAATCCATCTGGGCCCGGTGTTTTTTGATTCTTTGATTTATTAATAGTATCGATTATTTCTTTTTCTGTAAAGGGACTATTAATAGATATTAAGTCCAATGGAGTTATTTTGGGGAGGTTAATACTAGATAGGAATGCATTAATGGAGTCTGGGTCAATACTGGGTGTGCATGGGTCATCTTTCAAATTGTATAATTGACGAAAAAGTCTGCAAAAGAGCTAGCAATGTCTTTGGGATGAATCATAACTTCACCTGACGAGGAAATAATTTTGTTAATTCTTCTGTTGATACGTTCTTTTTTAATCTTTACCATCATATATTTGGTAGGCTTGTTTAATGATGTATACCCTTTGAATTTTGAGGCCTTTATAACATAGTCATATTCTTGGAAAATCTCAGATTTCAATTTTCGCCTCAACTCCAAGATTTCCATCTGTATATTTGAAGATGGTATTTGCAGATTGTTTTGCTGTAATTCTTTTGTATTGATTTGGATCTGTAGGTTAGCAATCTTTTCCCTGTTTTTCTTTTTATATCTTGCAGCTAATTGTATGAGACTTCCCCTGAGGACTGCCTTATGGGCGTTCCACAGTGTTAATGCATTTATATCTTCAGACACATTCTCTTTGAAGTAATTATTTAGTATTGTCTCTATTTCCTGCTTATAATCTGGAATTTTTGACGCTGCGCTTTTTTTTTAACTTAATCCTCCAAACATAATGTCCTGTACCGTTTTGTCAGGACGGGGATCCAGCACCCCCATGGTCGATCTTACTGCCTTCACAAGGGCATCGACTTCATCTAAAGGAAAGCAGTGGCAACCTCCGCTCTCGGAATCTGAGGAGGAGGAGAAGGAACCCCGCCTATCTGAATCTCCATCGTCAGAACTAGAGGAATCGGAGTGGGAAAAGGGTACAGGTGTTTTCTCTTTAACCCTTTCCCCTTTAAGAGATTTAAATGCTGTCTCTACCTCTGATTTAATTACAGATCGTAATTAGGGGTTTCCTCACAAAGGACTTGTCCTATACAGGAATCACACAATTTCTTATCCCAGGTCTGCGGCAAAGCTTTTCTGTACAGGGAACAGGACCTGTGCTTAGTTTTCTCAGTTCTTTTTCTCGCCTAAAATAAACGGAGAAGAGGGGACCCTAATTATTTAGTGAACTTTCATGAAGATCACTCACCCATCTTGCGCAGCCACAGGTACCGGTTCTGGAGGAGGTATAGGATCCTGTATGAGAGCCGTAGGCGGTGGTGTCAGCTGGTTAGTAACACTGGAGTCTTTACTCTACTGCGTGGAATGGCTGCTGGAGCGAGTACTGCGGGTGCCGGCAGAGGATCTCTTTCTTTGCAAATCCGGCTTGCGCTGGTGTGACACTGCTGCTGCAGCTGTAACGGCTCCGGGGAGGCGGCCGCGCTTCTCTCCGCGCACTCTGCAGACCCCTCGGTCCCAGCAGTGGCGGCATCGGACACGGCACCAGCCGTGACAGCTCGACTGGCAGGCTCCGGGTCTTCAAGGTACCGATCCTAGAAGGTTCCCTGTCAGGGACAGGAAACTGAACTGACACAGGAGAGAGGTACTGCCCTTTTATCCTATAGGTTTCCTGTCTCTGAAGGGCGGATCCCCTCTCTCTCTGGTGGTGCTGTCATGGGGGAATGAGAAATATTGATTTCTGAACTCTTCCGGAGTTAAAACATTAGTATTGTTGTTTCTAAATGATTATGAACTTGTTTTTTTTTTTGCATTATTTGAGGTCTGCAAGCAATACATTTTTTTTGTTATTTTGATCATTTCTCGTTTTCCGAAAATAAATACAAAATGTATTGCTTGGAACTCCTGAGACATGTTGTCAGTAGTTTATAGAATAAATTTACATTGTACTCAAAAATATACATATAAAGAGAAAAATCAGACAAACTAAAAATTATGCATACATACAAACTTCTAATTATTTCTACAACTGATTTGACTACACTAGGCTTCAGAATGTTCTCCCAGTGGCACCTTGTGTACATTACTGCTCCCTAGTGAGGGAAACCATCCCCGAGCTGTTAAAAACCTTCCAGATCTTTCACAGATCTCTAAAGGAAAAACAAATATTCAGCAAGCCTAAACCCATTGATGGAAGATATTTCCTGGCTTCCATTAGACATACTCACTCTATGGTTTCAGACATGGGTCTCAAAACACGGTCTTCTCTGTGTTACCAGTAATGGTATATATTGCACGCTTACGTAGTTACCTTCAGGAGTTGAATCTGCTATTTTGGTAAACCCTGGGGTAGTGCTTTTGAAAATCTTTACTCTTCCACCACCAACAACTGTTTCTGGTCCAAGTAAACGCACCAAAGCTGCCAGGCCATGAAGCGTTACAGATACTAGTAAATCACTTGTGTCACGTAAACCCAGTAGAACCTAAAAGATGTAAAAATATACAATTGGTATCACTTTTCTATATTGGCTTTTTAAAAGACATTAAAAGAATAAATTATAACTCCAGCAGAAAGGCCCATATTAGGCAAACCAGACTGCAAAAATGCTCTAAAATCTACAATTACCGTAAGTTATATTTTATATGTGAATGTCTAACTTTTTATTTATAACACTAACAACTAGTACACGGTAAAGAAATATTTAAGAGGAGAACGTTGTGTCTATGTGCCAATATCCACATCGGATGCTTCAGTAAATCCTTGGGAAATTAACTCTTGAAAAAGTAATGACTGACAATAATAGGACAATGGGCACATGGGCCTTATACACAGATTTAGGACAAAGGTCTTCACAAAAGGGGATTTCTGCTTTGGGAAATATTTGGCTGCTACATTAGGCTACGTTCACACTAGCGTTGTGCGCCGTTGCGTCGGCGACGCAACGCACAACGCACGCAAAACGCGGCAAAACGCACGCAAAAACGCTGCGTTTTGCGACGCATGCGTCAGTTTTTGCCAAAAATCGGACGCAAGAAAAATGCAACTTGTTGCGTTTTCTTGGTCCGACACTTGCGGCAAAAAAGACGCATGTGTTGCACAACGCAACAACAAAAAACGCATGCGTCCCCCATGTTAAGTATAGGGGGCGCATGACGCATGCGTCGCCGCTGCGTCGCCGACGCAAACCCGACGCACATTAGCTTAACGCTAATGTGAACGTAGCCTTAGTGATGGTCCTCTTAAAGAGGATTCCTCATATACACTATTATAGAACAGCACCATAAAATAAATAATGTAGAGATCCATAGCGTGATAGCATATTTATGTTATTTATTTCATTACTAAATATTATATTTTAGAAATGCTGGCAGAGATGTCTGGGACTAGAGTAAAAATAGCGAAAGCTGTAAAATTTAAGCACAACTGCAAATTGCACAAAAATGTGTGGAGATTTTAAACAAACTTGCTGCAAATAATAGTTTTATGAGTTGGGTCCTTTTTGCCTTGGATGCTGAGCCAGTTGAGTCTGTGCATGGGAGAAAAAAAAATGCAGACTCACTCTCACTCAAGCCCAAAGCTAATGAATAACAGTGTCAGTTTTGCCCACTGTGGTTGTTAAAGGGAACCACTCGCCAGGTTTGGCCGATACAAGTTACGGCCATCGCCTTTCAGGGCTTATCTATAATGCTGTAGATAAGTCCCCGATCCGAACTGCAAGAGACGAAAAAGTTATTATACTTAAGATGAGAAAAGCAAAAAAGTGGAGCGCACTCACCGGTGTTGAACTGTCAAACTTTTATTCGGACATAACGTGATACAGCAGGGAGGGGTGTGAATACAGACGGACAACGGCTGTTTCGTGCACGCGGCACTTCATCAGGACCATGTTCTGCCAATGATCTGTTTTATGGATGCAGCACCCGGGTTGTTTTTTCAAAAAAAGGGGTGTTAATGCAGCTAAACAGTGAAGTAAGGTTAGAGGCATTAGGGTCTAACCTATTACAGCGGAGCGGAGGTGCCATTTTTCTGTTTATTGCTTAAAGTTATTATACTCACCTGCGGGGCGGTCCGGGCTGATGGGTGTCACAGGTCTTGGTCCGGAGCCTCCCATCTTCTTGCTTCACAGGCTCCCCATCATCGCGCTCCTGCGCAGGCACGCATATCTGCCCTGTTGAGGGCAGAGCAAATTCCTGCAATGCAGGCCTCTCTGACCTTTCCAAGCGCCTGCGGGGAACAGGGCAGATAAGTACTCCTGCGTAGGAGCATGATGCCGGGGAGCCTGTGTGGATGATGCAGGGACGCATCATCCACATGAAGCAAGAAGGAGCGCGGCATCACAAAAAGATGGGAGGCGCCGTACCAGGACCTGTGACACCCATCAGACCGCAGCCGAGTATAATAAAAATTATTTACCTTCTCTTGCAGGTCGGATCGGGGGCTTATCTACAGCATTATAGAACGCTGTAGATAAGCCTTGAAAGGCAGCCGTAACACGTATCGGCCAAACCTGGTGACAGGTTCCCTTTAACCACTTCCCACTCCATGATTTACTATTGTGTCCTGGAGCGGGGGCATATGCCAGCTGTTTTTATAAAGCAGAGATCATTGCTAGCTCCGATTGCAGCAGTTTGAACACTTAAATGTCGCTGTCCATCTCAAAACTGCTGCATTTAGATGGCATGATCTCAGTGGAAGCCCCAATGGGAAGTGCATCAATTTAATACTGCTCTGCAATTCAAATTTAGGGTGCAATAATCTGCTACTGCAGTTAGGAGCCTGCAAAAGCCCCCATCAACCCATCCTAGTGCTCCTGTGAAGCACAGCCACAGATCAGGTTTCATAGACCATGATATTTTATTTATTTTTTAAATACCAGAATACTAAAACAGTATAGTAGATACATCCAACAATGAAATTGCAATACCAAGAAGGAAAGGTTGTGGTATTACCAAAATCTTAACAGACACAGATGCTATCAATGAAGTTATTAATGGTTGTTTGAAGAATGGAATTTTCTGCCGTACTAAATGCACTTTGGCAAATCATCAAGATCCACTGCTGGCATCTCCATTTCCAATTGCTAATGATATTGCAAATGAGCTCAGTGCAAGACAATTTCCGGAGATGCTGCAGATCATGGTAGCACGTTTAGGCCATGCAGGCTGCTCACAGTAGCACAAGCAACATGCATCCTGGATAGTGATGAGTAAGTATGCTCATTACTAGAGTTTCTCCGAGCATGCTCGGGTGGTCTCCAAGTATTTCGGCATGATGGAAAATTCAGTTTATGTTGACGCAGCTGCATGATTTTTGACTGCTAGACAGCTTGAATAGGCAGTTTGTTAGGCAATCCCCATAAGTATTTAAGCTGTCCAGCAGCCGCAAATCATGCAGCTGAGTCGACAAATAAAATCTCAGAGCACAACGAAATACTCGGAGACCACCCGAGCATGCTCAGAGAAACTCGAGTAACGAGCATACTCGCTCATCACTAGTCCTGGAGATCATGTGCTGAAAAACAGCTCAATGGACACTTTGAAGAAATGGCCATAACGAGAGGTTAGTGTACCTGGAACAAAGACTAGAGAGTCCAGTTACTGTACATCATTCCACCTCACACCATAATCCTGGGAGTAAGACCGATGTAATTATCTCTTGTGAAGGCCTCTTCATGGCGTGGCATACGTATTCTCATATGACTCAAAGAATGGCACGTAGTGATACATGCTGTATTGCAAGTGATGTCAGACATGACATGCCAAGCATAAAAGGCATCAGTGAGTCCACACACTAGCATGGCATTTGCATGCATGACATTGGGCTACAAGAAAGACAACCAGCCACTGGTGCTAAATCGACCTCTCAAAAGCCATGTTGCAGAGCAAGAAAGCAGAGTGGAGGCTGGAATGGAAGTTTATCCAAACAGGCAATCGCTGCACGTGTTGCAACTGTGTACCACTGCAAACATGCAGCCGCAGGGACTCGAATATATTATCCGAGCACCAGGGCTGTGGAGTCGGGTAGGCTAAATCTCCAACTCAAACTCCGACTCCTTATTTTCCATGACACCGACTCCAACTCCCTCATACATGGCTCATGTTTAACCCCTTTCTGCCAGCTGACGGAATAGTACGTCAGCTGGAAGATCCCCCCGCTTTGAGGTGGGCTCCGGCGGTGAGCCCACCTCAAAGCTGCGACATGTCAGCTGTTTTGTACAGCTGACATGTGCGCGCAATGAGCGCAAGCGGAATCGCGATCCGCTCGCGCCCATTAACTAGTTAAATGCCGCCGTCAAACACTGACAGCGGCATTTAACTAGCGCTCCCGGCCGCGCGGCCGGAAGCGCTCTCACCGCTGACCCCCGTCACATGATCAGGGGGTCATCGGTGCATTGCCATAACCACCAGAGGTCTCCTTGAGACCTCTATGGTTGTTGATGGCCGATTGCTTTGAGCACCACCCTGTGGTCGGCGGTCAAAGTACACATGCATTTCTGCTACATAGAGGTGATCTGTACTTCACCTCTATGTAGCAGAGCCAATCGTGTAGTGCATGCTTCTAGCCTCCTATGGAGGCTATTGAAGCATGCCAAAATTTAAGAAAAAAAGTGTTTAAAAAAAAAAAAAAAAAATTATAAAAGTTCAAATCACCCCCCTTTCGCCCCAATCAAAATAAAATAAAAAAAAAAATCAAACCTACAAATATTTGGTATCGCCGCATTCAGAATCGCCCGATCTATCAATAAAAACAAAGCATTAACCTGATCGCTAAATGGCGTAGCAAGAAAAAGAATCTAAACGCCAAAATTACGTTTTTTGGTCGCCGCAACATTGCATTAAAATGCAATAACGGGCGATCAAAAGAACGTATCTGTACCAAAATGTTATCATTAAAAACACCAGCTCGGCACGCAAAAAATAAACTCTCACCCGACCCCAGATCATGAAAATTAGAGACGCTACGGGTAACGGAAAATGGCGCAATTTTTTTTTTTTTTTTAGCAAACTTTGGAATTTTTTTTTACTACTTAGATAAAAGAGAACCTAGACATGTTAGGTGTCTATGAACTCGTAATGACCTGGAGAATCATAATGGCAGGTCAGTTTTAGCATTTAGTGAACCTAGCAAAAAAGCCAAACAAAAAACAAGTGTGAGATTGCACTTTTTTTGCAATTTCATCGCACTTGGAATTTTTTTCCCATTTTCTGTTACACGGCATGGTAAAATCAATGGTATCGTTCAAAAGTACATCTCGTCCCACAAAAAATAAGCCCTCACATGGCCATATTGACGGAAAAGTAAAAAAGTTATGGCTTCAGAAGGGGAGCGAAAAACGAAAACGAAAAAAAACGGAAAAAGCTCCGGGGGTGAAGGAGTTAAGGGACAAATTTACTGTAGTAAAATGGTAACATCAGGCTTTTAATCAATATGATACAATAATCAAGCCATTTAGATAGAACACAAAATATATTTATTGGAATACAACTTTAGAACAAAAAACTTTCATATTTACAATTTATTATACACTATGCAGTAAGTGTAAAAAAAAAAAAAAAGTTTTCAACAAAAACTTGCTGAATAACATTTGTGCAGCCTATGAATTTGTGAGAAATAGTATCGCCTCCATCAGATCCTCCTTTATTGATTACCTCAAATCAAATCTGACCTAATTATTTTAAGGCTAGAAAACAACCTCTCTACACTAAACTTGTGTTGGTGGCAAAACAGTACCCATATGGGCAACATCTCTAACATTTTCAGGGTATAAAGGAATTGCGTTCTGCACAGTCGGTTTTGATGAACGATTGAACTCCTACTTCTTTGAGAGAAAATGAAAAATTTTGCTGAAATATCGCAAATCTGGTTTCTATGGGAGTGGAATCTTTCCCTGCGGCAACGCTTTGCCTGCTCCATGCCGTCCAAATACGTGTCGAAATCACACTCATCTGACGAGGATGAAGAAACGGCAGCAGCACTGGCAGGACCCGAATCCTTTTGCTCTTGGCTGTCCTGTAGCCCACTCATTCTAACTGCTACCTCAATCAGAGCTTCTTTTCCTTTAGTAAGCTGTTGATCATCCAGCAATATACGATGACTCGGGTCCACGTCTACAGCCTCCTGAAGAATTTTATTTTCTAATAGCAGTGTCTCTCTCCGTTTCATTGAAGCAGCGATGCCATCTGCGATTAAACCTAAACCTAAAACAATAAGTTCTTCCACTCCCTTATAAAAATGCCAAGAGTTAAGTCCTCAGCTTGTATCTTTTTAGTCACTGTAAATGGGTGATGAAGCAATTCCTTTAATTCAGCCACCTGTGTCCATTGACCTTCATGTAGTGTTACCTGAAGGTTGGCCATATCTACAAGGAAGGGTTTCGGCTCAATCGCTCAATCATTAAATAGGTGCTGATCCACAAATACCCTTTTGCCAGCACATCTCTTCAAGATGGAATCAATTTTAGGCTGCCGTCACACTAGCAGTTTTTGGTCAGTATTTTACATCAGTATTTGTAAGCCAAAACCAGGAGTGGAACAAATAGAGGAAAAGTATAATAGAAAACAGAATTTTTGGTTGCTTACCGTAAAATCTGTTTCTCGGAGCCTCCAATGGGGGACACAGGAACCATGGGTGAATGCTGCTGCCAGTAGGAGGCTGACACTACGCACAAAAAAAGTTAGCTCCTCCTCTGCAATGTACACCCCACCGACTGGCATTATGCACTTCAGTTAGTGAAAAAGCAGTAGGAGAAAAACAATAAGGTCGAAACATAACCACAAACATGAAAACTGTAAACGTGAGAAAAGTCATAGAACAGAAACTGAGAAACATTGGGAGGGTGCTGTGTCCCCCAATGGAGGCTCCGAGAAACAGATTTTACGGTAAGCAACCAAAAATCCTGTTTTCTCTATCGCCTCACATTGGGGGACACAGGAACCATGGGACGTCCCAAAGCAATCCCTGGGGTGGGAAAAAAGGACTTCCATCAGGTCAGCGGACTCACCACTGCCGCCTGCAAGATCCTTCTGCCTAGGCTGGCGTCCGCCGAAGCGTTGGTATGGACCTTGTAAAATCTGGCGAACGTGTGGATGGAAGACCAGGTTGCAGCTTTGCAAAGCTGTAGGGCGGAAGCCCTGTGGTGTACCGCCCAGGATGCGCCGACTGTCCGGGTAGAGTGAGCCCTTATCCCAGGAGGGGGCACTCTGTTCTTGACCCGGTAAGCCTCCAAAATTGCCGTTCTGATCCAGCGAGCAATAGTCGCCTTGGAAGCCGGCAGGCCTCTACGCGTGCCATCAGGAATGACGAAAAGAGAATCAGTCTTCCGGAAAGCGGCCGTTCTAGCTAGGTAGATCCTAACTGCCCTGATAAGGTCCAGCTTGTTCAACGATCGCTCCAGAGGATGAGTCGGAGCTGGACAAAAGGAAGGTAGAAAGATGACCTCGCTGAGGTGGAAGGTGGAAACCACCTTAGGAAGGAAGGAAGGCGGAGGCCTGAGGACCACCTTGTCCTGGTAAATGACCAAGAACGGAGGTCGGCAAGAGAGGGCCGCCAACTCGGAAACGCGGCGGATAGAAGTGATGGCCACAAGAAAGGCCACCTTCCACGGTAGAACTGACAGGGGAATCTCCCTGAGAGGCTCAAAGGGGGAAACCCTCAGAACGTCCAGGACCAGATTTAAATCCCATGAATCCACCGAGGCCCTATACGGAGGGACAGCGTGAGCTGCTCCTTGAATGAAGGTCTTAACCTGTGGCCAAGAAGATTAAGTCTTCTGAAAAAGGATGGAGAGCGCAGAAACCTGGCCCTTTAGGGAACTAAGAGCAAGGCCTGAATCCAGTCCTGCCTGAAGGAAGGCCAAGATGGAAGGCAGGGAAAAGGACATAGATGGCATGCGTTTTGACTCGCACCAACGGAAGTAAGCCTTCCAGGTACGATAGTAGATCCTGGAAGATGAAGGCTTCTGAGCCTGGATCATGGTGTGAATCATCCGGTCCGAAAGACCGGACACTCTTAGAACTGCGGTCTCAACAGCCACGCCATTAAACTGAGCGACCGAGAACTCGGGTGGCAGATCGGGCCCTGAGTCAGAAGATCGGGCCTGTCTGGAAGGCGCCAGGGGGCGTCCGCGAGAAGGTTGTGTGCAATACAAGGAAAACATGACCTGTTGGCGGCCCTCGAGGAATGCAGATTGACACCTCTGCCGTAGAGGGATCCTTGATGCCACAGGTTTGGTTTATCGCTCCAATGAGATTCTGAACCATATCCCTCATGGTAGCGATTTGGTTAGAATCCAGCTCCGAAATATCCTCCAAAGGGGCATCAGAGAGTGCCTCGCCTGACTCAGGGGAGGAGGACCGGGGGGAAGCCGACTGTAGCGGAGGCCCGTGTGGCGAGATGGAGCGAGAAGAGGACTCAGACCGTCGTTCCTGTCTGGACCTTTTGCGGCTTATCATGGAGGGCTCGGACGGAGGCTCCTGCGACCCGCCAGCTACTGCGGGGGTCTGCAGAGGTAATCGATCCAGCACGGACACCAGAGTTTGAGACACCCATGTTAGATCGGCCACCGATTGTGACAGAGGGGAAGCCCAGCCTGGGATGGGGATATCACTCCTGGGCGGATCGGCCGGGGGATCCTGGGCGGTGGGGAACAATCGGGTTGCTGCAGGCCTGACAGAGTGGAGAGGACAGACCTGAGGGAAGTTTGCAGTTACAAGACGAACATGCAAAGCACTTGACTTTTGACTAAGGCAGAAGAGTTAGAAGTAGGAGGACGAGAGTGGCCCCCTTTCGAGGTAGACATTTTGAAGAGGACCCTGAAGACAATGCCAGAGGGTTAGGGAACAGGGGGCAGAGGGAGGTGTCAGTCTGCAGTGCTGAGCTACTCACGGCAGATGAAATTCCAGACGGAAGACGCAGCCCAGGTAGTAGTCCCTCAAAGATGGCCTTTCGTGGAAGGAATGCGAATCTGCAGCAGTCCAGCCAGGGGAATCAGAAAACTGTAGTCATCCACTGCAGCGCACAGAGGAGATAAGAGGCATGCGTGGATTCAGGAGCACTAAGATGGTGCCGGTGGGCGGAGCAATGCCTCATGCCGAGGTGGGGATGGTCGGGCGGGAAAAAAGGCCGAGTGAAGGGGGAAGTGGGCGGAGCGGCATGGCCGGAAGTAGGCCCCGGGAAAACCGGGGCCTAAATTAGGAGCAGACGACCGCCGGAGAAAGCCACGGCGCTGCCCGGCTGGAAGGTGAGTGGCGTGGTAGCCTGCAAGGCCGCCACATAGAAGAGGAGAGCGCTGCTGCCGGATAGCGTGTCGCCGGAAGTAGGCCCCGGGGGAAGACAGGGCCTAAATAAGGAGCCAGCGACAGCCGGAGAAAGCCGCGGTGCTGGTGCTTCCCAGCTGGAAGGGGCAGCCTCTGGAGAGCGGTGCGGCAGCCTGCGAGGCCGCCGCATAGAAGAGGGGAGTGCCCGGAAGTAGGCCCCGGGGGAAGCCAGGGCCTAAATTAGTAAGGAGGCAACCGCCAAAGAAGGCCGCCGCGGTGCTAGGTGCAGTCGCAGGAGAGGTAGCGTGGCTGCCTGTAAGGCCGCCGCGCCAGACAGGACCACCGCGCAGGAAACAGAGAAAGTGCTGCAAATGCAGCGATGACCCCTGCCGATTCCTGGGACCCCTTTAGGAACGCCGACAGGCCAAAAGGTGGCCTGGACACTGTGCCGACCGCCGGAGAAAGCCGCGCAAGAAAAGGGAACCCGGGACTAGAGGAATACTCACCTAAAAACATCCCACGTCATCCGTTACTAACCTCAAACCTTGGGAAAGGCATCAGACGTTCATGGAAGCTGGTGATGGACGTCCTTGTCTCCTCCAACTGACAGGCTCTGGTGCGCGAGTGGCTGAGGGACAGAGCCAGGACCGAACTTCTAAGCACGCTTGTGTGCTAGGTTCTTCGTCCTGGAGGATCTATGAGGATAAGGGGTGGCAGTACACGCCGTACTCATAGTCCGCCTTGTGGGAATACAGGTGTGACTGTTCACCCCGTATCCCTCTGGAAAAACCTGAAAAGAAATGACACACATTGAGGTAGATAAGGGTCTAATCAAAGACCCGTGTCCACCTCCTACTGACACCAAGCTAAACTGAAGTGCATAATGCCAGTCGGTGGGGTGTACAATGCAGAGGAGGAGCTAACTTTTTTTGTGCATAGTGTCAGCCTCCTAGTGGCAGCAGCCTACACCCATGATTCCTGTGTCCCCCAATGAGAGGCGATAGAGAAACATATGCACCACTTCTGCATTTATCACCCACTCTTGGTTTTGGCTTACAAATACTGATGTAAAATACTGACCAAATACTGCTAGTGTGACGGCAGCCTTAGGGGTTCTGGCAGCAATAGCCAATTTCTTCACTTTGCTAATCAGAGTTCCAGCATGTCCTTCTTGCAGATTATCTCTTATTGTCAGCTGCAGCGTGTGCACAACACAGCAAATGTGATGAATAGGAAAGAGGTGTGAAGCAGGTTCAATAGGATCATCTAATTGTAAAGAATCATTTTGCTGTTCTTCTGTAGTAATATCTGTTTGTTACTCCGTTATGGGAACAGGACTGTGGCCTTCCTTCTCCAACATACTGAATGTGAAATGTTCTTCTTGCTGCTGTTCATCTTCATTATTCTCATTCATCAGTTCAATTGTACTTATCATGTTTGCAGTATCAGTTACAATAGAAAGAACCTGTTCTTTTTTGAGTTCATAATCTTGAAGAACTTTCTCCACTAAGGCTACGTTCACATTTGCGGTCAGCGCCGCAGCGTCGGGCGCCGCAGCCTCGCCGCATGCGTCATGCGCCCCTATATTTAACATGGGGGCGCATGGACATGCGTCACACTTGCGTTTTGTGCCGCATGCTTCACTGCGGCGCCCGCGTCCGGGCGCAGAGGACGCAGCAAGTTGCATTTTTGCTGCGGCCAAAATCAATGAAAAAAAGGACGCATGCGGCGCAAAACGCAGCGTTGTGCATGCGTTTTGCGGCTTTTTTGTTTGCGTTGTGCGTTGCGGCGCCGACGCTGCGGCGCACAACGCAAATGTGAACGTAGCCTAAGTTGTGAAGAAGCTGGCTGCTGTGACGAGCTTTAGTATATTTTACTGACAGCATCTTAGTAACAATTTTTTTGTTGTCACAAACATATCGAACGTTGATACCAAAATAGTTCACTTTGTGACGTGTGCAGGCATCCGTTTTAAGAAACACAAAGCGTCTCTTGAGAGTCTTTTTAAGATCTTCCTTTTGGTTCATGGCTTCTTCAATCACTAATTTTCTAATACTTTCTCTTTCAAGAGAAACAACAAGTTTGTGGGCCATTTCTCCATGAAGAGCTGTAAAAGCTGGTTGAGCAAATAATGATAATGGTACACTGTCCTTCACAACAAGCTCAATGATCCGCCTTTTAAACACATCTGCTGTCATTGGTAGAGTAACTTTGTCACTTACAAAATATCTTGGAACTGATGTTTGAGACGCTTTTTCCTCCTCCTTTGCCTG
This sequence comes from Ranitomeya variabilis, assembly GCF_051348905.1. NCBI lineage: Eukaryota > Metazoa > Chordata > Amphibia > Anura > Dendrobatidae > Ranitomeya > Ranitomeya variabilis. The sequence goes on from NC_135239.1 coordinate 133,817,071, forward strand.
GCAGGAAGTGCTGGTCTCTAGTTTCTTGGCGCTGCTGTGATCTTTTTCAATCACAGCTTTGTAAACTTCTGGGTTGCAGCGTTGTAAATGTCTTCTTAGATTGGAAGCTCTTGGAGAAGCATTTTTAGCACTGCCCGATTTTGGCATCACAGTTTTTGTTTTTACCTGGGTCACTTATACACTGACACAAAATGTTTTTTTATCTTGAGTCACTGTAAAATGCTCAAATACAGCTGACTTCATAAGATGCTTCTTAGAAATTTTGTAATTATGTAAACTCACTCAAAATAATTTTGTTTTGTGAATAAATAAGGTATATTGTAATTCTTGCAAAAATAGGGAATCATACACTGTATAATTTAGGATATAAATAAAAATCTTTGCATAAAATCAATAGGTCAGATGATTAGTATAAAGTTTGTAAAATATGTAAGCTTTATGCTGAACTTTCAATGTCAGGATTGTTTCAGGGTACAGCTCACTAAATGCTTCACATCATATGTCTTCACAATCTATGAAGAGGGGAGGAGGGAGGGAGCATGTTTATGCTGAATCACATTGCAGAACACACACACAAATATATATATATATCCTCATCGATCCTGTTACTGTATTTCTGAATTTGAGATGTGAGAAAACAGTTTTTCCCCTTATAATCTATGTATAGTGTATATAAGTCACCAGGGCAGCTAATTTCTCCAAACATGAGACAAGAGGAAAAACAAACTAAAACATCAAGAATATGGAGGTAACATATACTGGACTATTGATTTATGCAGAGTTTATTGAAAGTTTAGATATGCTTTAAGAAGTACTCTTAATCCTGCTTTCCTGTTCACTCCAGAAGTTCTGAAATAAATGCAGGGATTCCTTCCCTGTGTGTTTGTTGTTTTTCCCCTTATCTGTAGAGGAGGAGCTTCACTACTTATGAACATAAACTGCAGCACAGATTCATCTCAGCTAAAAGTCTAGACCTTAGATCAGGAATAGGACAGACATTTATAGGTCATTTCATAACATTCCCAAATTCTTATGAAAAAAATATTCCCCACAAACTGCATTGATCTACTGTACCCAATTTATTATATATTTTAGGAGTCAGTCCATTTTATACCGACTCCACCAAAATGTGCTCAAACTGACTCCACAGCCCTGCCGGGCACACCCAAAATACTCAGATAACACGTTATCAGAGCACGTTCATTCGTCAATAATCCTAATGTACAATGGAAATGTGAAGAGCACCTATGGTTAAAAACAAATGCTCTTACTTGTGGAAGGATAATGTCTTTTAGCTCTTTTAATGTGAAGAGCTCGCCATACGCATCTATATGTGTGAGCAAAACCACCCGAACATGTTCTTCATGCACTTCGAACATTTTTATCAATACTGGGATAACCTTGGTCTGGAAGAGAGCTGGGAATAGAAGACAATCTTCACGGTTTCTCCCCATAATATCTATATTCAAATACAAGATAAAAAACAGGTCAGAAAATATTTTGTGAACATACATGGACATACATGCACGTAATTTATGACTTGTATCTTGGTGGAAACAATAAGTGGAGACTAGTGTCGGAAACAATTTTGATGTAGCTCACAGAAAAAAAACAAGGTTATTTTTTCCAAGACTGATGATAAGATTCTGGGGGCCCAACACCCTAGATCCCCCACCAATCATCTGCAGCTCCCATCCCATGGTGGCACGACATACAGTGTGCAGAACAGCCTATTGCACGGTGTAAGCATCAATCTCCCATGCTGCAGTTCAGCTCAGATTTCCTTCAATGTGCTGTTTGTACTGCAGCTTAACGCCCATGGATGTGAACAGAAGCAAAAGGCTGCACCCGAGAACAGGCAATACACAGTGCGTGAAGCTATGCTACTCCCTCTGTTTACACTGGCTACATGTGAACATCTCTACAAGCAACTGATCAGTAGGACTTAAGTAAAAGACTTAAAGCAGCTCAATAAGCATTTTTTTGAGTAAAATTTCTGTGAATCAATGTTGACAAGTTACCTCTTTTAGGCCTGAGAAGATGAGGCAAGAAGCTTTTTACTGCCATAGGCTCAGCAAAAACAAATTGGTTTAGAAGGAGTGGGACCAATCTTGAGGAGATGAGCTCTTCAGGCAAAGAAGAAACTCTGTCCAACAGAGTCCTAGACAAGAGTAAAATCACCATTTTATCTTGGAAAAATGCAATTTCTTTGAAAGATCAATTATTTAAATCCATATTAAAATATACCATTTTTGTAAAACAAATCCTACAGTGGTCAGTAACAAACACGTGAAAACCAAATTTAATCATACTCCCACCGAAAGCCAACAAAACCCCTGTTAGTAATTCTCCGACCCAATGCCATCAAATACTGTGCATAATGGTCAGCTTCCCTGAAGCTGGGAAGCCCATCCCCGGAGAAGAGTTTGTTGTTTATTTTCAGTCAAACAATTTGAAATTGTCTAGCTGAGCCCAACATAGCCTGGTCATACATTTTCTAAAAATACACAGTTTGGCATAATTATAGCTTGTGGGCAAGTAGACATTTCAATTCACCAAAAAAATAATGCGAATGTACCCAAACACAAACCGCATGACGACTACACAGAAGTTCTTTGCGGTGTTTAAAATTAAAGCTTTTACTGTTTAAAACTCACTTGAAAAACTCATTCTTCTCATCTTCAGTTTTCACAGTTAAACTTTCTAAGAAATTGACAACTTCCAGAAAATCATTTCTGTTTGGAAAAAATAAAATACATAAAACAATATTTAGAAAGGACATGCTAAAACTAAAGAAAAATAAATAGAAAAATATGATGCACAAAAACTGCTTTCAAGAGACAATTCCTAGAGCAAAATAATCAACGAAACGCTGTAGCAAATAGTTCAAGCAAGTTCTATTGACTACATTACAACGGAGTTCACATATAGAAGTATATGTAATCTAGAAAAGAATGCCATTCTAGACTGTAGTTACGTACCTAAAATAGTCATGGTTCAGTAAAGTGGACATGGAAGGTCGCAGCTCTGGTTCAGGGTTCAGAAGTAAGTTCTTAACAGTGTTCTTGAAGCTAGAAAGCACTTCAGCTGGAAACAAATTAAACATTTGTTTGTTTTATTATGGTCCTTTTCGGATTAGACCTATTACTTCATTACTGCACAAACATACATTTATTACATGTTCCCTTAAAAATATGTTTTGTATTAATGAAGCACTATGGCAAACAAACAAATATTAAAAAAAGGCACACGAAGGGGGGGGGGATGACCTTGTGCAAGCAGAATGTATAGCCAAGAAATTATTTTTATTAACATGTACTAGTCAGTCATCCAAAGGAGAATTAAAGATGCACTCCCTATAATTTCTGTATTCGCTAAACCTGTGCAAATGTGTGTGTAATGTAGTGTAAAGGCAGTAGTCCACTTAATGGTTGGCCTTTTTTCTGATTTCCAGCCATGCTTTGGTCCTCTTCAGAGAGTCATGACAGCGATTCCGACTCCAAAGGTCACACCAAGTTCTGTGTGTGTCAAAAGTCACTGTTACTATGTAGGAGGCTACAAAGTACTTAACTTTTTGCATATGTCCATACTGCAGGTAGTTGGTACCCCCTGCTGGTAGAATGCCTTGGATATGAGCTCAGGACTGAATTATCTTTTGGTGGTACCTTCGGACAATTATATTACATACTACAGGCACTGAATGCACTTTATTCTTATACACCGTAGGATACAGACATCTGCTTAAGCTTCGCGACTCCTAACCCTGTTCACATTTTGATGTGAGAATGACTTCACACCTGAGCCCTTTTCTGCTGTTTGACTTGGTCTATACACAACTTTTGACATATTTTATGCCTTTGTACTCACTAAAATGTATCGGTTTTATATATTGTGGACTTGAACTCCACATTCTTTTGTAGGATTTACAGTGCCTACAAGTAGTATTCAACCCCCTGCAGATTTAGCAGGTTTAATAAGATGCAAATAAGTTAGAACCTTCAAACTTCAAACAAGAGCAGGATTTATTAACAGATGCATAAATCTTACAAACCAAAAAGTTTTGTTGCTCAGTTAAATTTTTACAAATTTTAAACATAAAAGTGTGGGTCAATTATTATTCAACCCCTAGGTTTAATATTTTGTGGAATAACCTTTGTTTGCAATTACAGCTAATAATCGTCTTTTCTAAGACCTGATCAGGCCGGCACAGGTCTCTGGGGTTATCTTGGCCCACTCCTCCATGCAGATCTTCTCCAAGTTATCTAGGTTCTTTGGGTGTCTCATGTGGACTTTAATCTTGAGCTCCTTCCACAAGTTTTCAATTGGGTTAAGGTCAGGAGGCTGACTAGGCCACTGCAACACCTTGATTTTTTGCCTCTTGAACCAGGCCTTGGTTTTCTTGGCTGTGTGCTTTGGGTCGTTGTCTTGTTGGAAGATGAAATGACGACCCATCTTAAGATCCTTGATGGAGGAGCGGAGGTTCTTGGCCAAAATCTCCAGGTAGGCCATGCTATTCATCTTCCCATGGATGCGGACCAGATGGCCAGGCCCCTTGGCTGAGAAACAGCCCCACAGCATGATGCTGCCACCACCATGCTTGACTGTAGGGATGGTATTCTTGAGGTTGTATGCAGTGCCATCCATTCTCCAAACGTCACATGTGTGATTGGCACCAAAGATCTCGATCTTGGTCTCATCAGACCAGAGAACCTTGAACCAGTCAGTCTCAGAGTCCTCCAAGTGATCATGAGCAAACTGTAGACGAGCCTTGACATGACGCTTTGAAAGTAAAGGTACCTTACGGGCTCGTCTGGAACGGAGACCATTGCGGTGGAGTACGTTACTTATGGTATTGACTGAAACCAATGTCCCCACTGCCATGAGATCTTCCCGGAGCTCCTTCCTTGTTGTCCTTGGGTTAGCCTTGACTCTTCGGACAAGCCTGGCCTCGGCACGGGAGGAAACTTTCAAAGGCTGTCCAGGCCGTGGAAGGCTAACAGTAGTTCCATAAGCCTTCCACTTTCGGATGATGCTCCCAACAGTGGAGACAGGTAGGCCCAACTCCTTGGAAAGGGTTTTGTACCCCTTGCCAGCCTTGTGACCCTCCACGATCTTGTCTCTGATGGCCTTGGAATGCTCCTTTGTCTTTCCCATGTTGACCATGTATGAGTGCTGTTCACAAGTTTGGGGAGGGTCTTAAATAGTCAGAAAAGGCTGGAAAAAGAGATAATTAATCCAAACATGTGAAGCTCATTGTTCTTTGTGCCTGAACTACTTCTTAATACTTTAGGGGAACCAAACAGAATTCTGGTGGGTTGAGGGGTTGAATAATAAATGACCCTCTGAAAAAACTTTTCACAATTTAAAAAAAAAAATAAACAAAGAAATAACATTCTTTTTTGCTGAAGTGCATTTCACACTTCCAGGCTGATCTACAGTCCAAATGTCACAATGCCAAGTTAATTCCAAATGTGTAAACCTGCTAAATCTGCAGGGGGTTGAATACTACTTGTAGGCACTGTATGTTATTGGGAGTGTCCATTTCTATTACTTACTGGCCTTTCACGATGGCATAGGACCAGATTTGTTATTAAGTTAATATGTTTCAGTGGATTTTTGTGTGCACCCTAATTAATAAACCTGCAAATAAAGAGTTAAACACACACCCAGAATAAAACAATTTGAAATAAAACAGACATTCTTTAATCATTTAAATTATCCCAATATACTTAACCAAGGTCCCATGGTAATTCAAGGGTTAAAGAGATGTGCCACGTTGTCACCAGCCTATGTAGGAGCGTTCACAGAATGAACATACAGAGGCGGTAACCAAACAGCTATGGTACGTGCCCACGATCAGGAAATAGCAGCACTTTGGATGCAGCGTATTTTTGCTGCGTCCAAAACAATGCATTCAATCATGCAGTTAAATCTAATGTGTTCACTGAACCATGAGGATTAATCGAGTCCAATACATTCTATAGTGGAAATTTCTGATGCGGAAACTAGGGTCTCTGCTGCAGATAACGGACATGCTGCAGATAGTAAAACCCATGCAACGGGTGAGTTTCCGCAGTGTCAAATAGAAACACAGTGGGCATGGGATTTCTATAAATCTGCTTGTATCATTGTATCACTGTCCTTGTTATCATTTCGCTTGTATCATAGAATGCAGCGGTTTGGACGCAGAGCAGGTGAGCTGCGTCCAAACTGCTGCTTATTCCGGAGAGTGGGTACATATCCCAAATGGCAGAACTAAGCGCGCACTTCGATACCTGGTGGTGGTGGTGTGCAAGATTATCCCAGTTCATATCGACGGGCTCCCACGCTGACAATTATTTTTTCAGTTATTAACAATTATGTGGGCTCCCACATAATTTTCATTACCAGCATAGGGAAAGCCGACTGCTGACATTAATATTCTGGGAAGGAGCCAATAACCATAAAAGGTTCCCAGGCTATTAATAGCAGCCCACAGATATTTGCTTAGACTTTACTGGCTAGTTTACAAGGGGACCTCAGAAAAAAAAATTGACATATAGTGTCCCCTATTAATTCTAAACAAAGGTTAAACAGACAGCTGCGGACTGATATTAATAACCTAGGAAAGGGCCCTGGTTATTGGCCCCCTACCAGACTAAAAACATCATCCCTCACCTGCCCCAGAACTGGAGAATCAATAAGACGCGCCGGATCTGGCTCTTAGCCTACATCTTTCCACTTGCCCTGATGCATTGGCAAGTGGGGTGTAAGTTGGCGGGGGAAAGGGGGGGGGGGGGGGGGGGGGAGTGGGCATAGCAGCCTTGTATTGGCAATTCACATGAAGCCCAGGGGTTAGAAATGGAGAGGAGTTTATAAATTATAAACACCCACTTACTAACCCATTGAATGGTAAATAAAAGACACCCAGAATAAGCTCCTGTATTTGAAATAAGTGACCACACAGTTTTACACATTTATTTAAAAATAAAAAACACATTATAGTCGCCTTAACACCCGATACGCATATCCCCTGTATTAAAAAAAGAAAAAAAAAAAGAGCTCTATACTTACCTGTTCAAAGTGAAGAGATAATCCATAATGTCACACGACGATCTTGGTGACTAAGAGCAGTCACTGATGTGACTTCTCAAGGGCAGAAGTTTCGCACTGACACAGGAGGTAATCGCTCCTGTACAGTGTTTAGTGCTGTGAGCTGCAGTGAGAACATTCACAGTAGTTCATCAGCTGATGAACCCCGATGGAATCACTGACAGCACCACTGAGACTGTGTGGATTATAGTGGATAGGTGAGGGATATGGTGGGTTTATTTTTTTATCACTTTTCCAGGTGACCTGGGCATCAGGAAATAGGTGTTGAGAATATGTGGTTCTTTAATTTTTTGAAAGGAGACAAGGGCTTCAGTGATAAGGTGAAGGTGAGCATACTTTATTTTTATTTCAATATTTATTTTAACTTTTTTCTTAAGTTTGAGCACAGGTGCTATCTGATGACTACACCCATCTGATGGGAGTAGTAGTCTCATCAGCAGACACCTGGGACCGGTGATAAGCTTTTTACCAGGGGTCAGTGTCACACCTCGGGCTCACACCGACATCTAACATCGTGACCCCGCAGCGCTCTGACCGATGGCAACTATCTTTACGCGATGAGAGCAATCGCTGTTTCTCGTGCTGTCACACAGATTAGTGTAGTAAACACCCAATATAGGAAGCAAAACACAGCAAATCCACAAGCATTGTTATATCTGCGTATTTAACTGACTCAACTGAAGTCAATGAGTGAAAAACGCAGGAAAAATGCACAAAAAAAAAAATTGACATGCTGCAGATGTAAAAGCAGCCCAAATCCTGAAAGTAAAAATACTGATTATGGGCACAGCACTTCAGGATTCTCATTGACTTTGCTGGCATAAGGATTCTTTAGCATTTTGGGGCCAATTCCACACAGTAAAACGAGCCAAAAACGCACCATGCGAACAAACTGCCTTAAAGGGAACCTGTCACCCCCCTCAGGCGTCTGTAATTAAAAGAGCCACCTTTTGCAGCAAAAATGCTGCGTTCTAACAAGGTGGCTCTTTTAGTTATGATGCCTGCACACGCTGAAATAGGGATTTTTGAGTTCTCACCGTAAAATCCTTTTCTCCGAGCTATTCATTGGGGGACACAGACCGTGGGGTGTATGCTGCTGCCAATAGGAGGCTGACACTAAGCGATACAAAAAAAAGTTAGCTCCTCCCCTGCAGCATATACCTTCCTGCTGGCTCTCAGCTAACCAGTTCGGTGCAAAAGCAGTAGGAGATCAATAACAACATAAAGTATAGCATTATGTATGAGAGTATAGCATGTCAAACTATAAAACAAGCAGAAGCTAATAACAGGGTGGGAGCTGTGTCCCCCCAATGAATGGCACGGAGAAAAGGATTTTACGGTGAGTACACAAAAATCCCCATTTCTCCTTCGCCTCTTTGGGGGACACAGACCGTGGGACGTCCCAAAGCAGTCCCTGGGTGGGTACAACATCAGATCAGGCCCTGTGTAATGGCTACTTACAAGAGCGCCACCGTGGTCTGCAGTCGGCCTGCCCAGGCTCACATCTGCGGACGTCTGGGAATTATAGTGCTTCAAGACTGCATGCGGACTGGACGAACCTGCAAGCTTGCAGGCGTGCTTTACCGACGCCTGGTGCCAAGAGCCCAAGAAACCTCGATCGACAGAGTTAAGTGGAGTTAGGCTGACGTCTAACCCGGAAGGACTCTTGGATGGTGTAACGAATCCATCAGGCTATCATGGCTAAACCCTTCCTGTAACCGTCAGGAAGCCTTCCTCTGACCGTCAGGAAGCCCAAATAAGGTGTCCAACCTTCGGATGGACGCCGTGCACGATACGTACCTACTCAGAGCACTCACTTTTTCCAGAATATGGAAAACTCATCCCTCCTGTTTTATGGACTGGCGCCGAAAGAGATGAGGGAAGAACGATGCCCTCGTAACATTGGGAATACAATACCACCATGGTAACAAGGGACGGGGATGACCTGAGGACAACCTTGCCTTGATGGCAATAAGGAAAAAAAAGTCTGAAAGAACAGAGCGTCTAGCTCCGAAGACTTGTCAGGATGACGAGATCACCGAGAAAAAAAGGGGCGACCTTCCCTGATAGTAAAGTCTGTCTGGAAAAAAAAAAAAATACTGTAAGACTCCCAGGACCATTTTTTTTTCCTTCGGGCATGCACAGTTTGCGCTGCTTTTCGAACTTACAGCGCAGGCGCCGGGGACGTTCATGAAGAAAATGGAGGCGGTGCCCAGAGGCCCTGAGTGATGGCTGGGAGGAGTTTGTTTCAGGGGGGAAGACATGCCCCCCCTGACAAAATAGAGGTATGAGGGACAAATTATAAAAAACGATTATTTCAGCGTTGGCAAGGACACCAACTAAAAGAGCCACCTTGACAGAATGCAGCATTACTGCAGCACAAGGTGGCTCCTTCAGTTAAAAACACCTGGGGGGAGGGTTGACAGGTTCCCTTTAAGGTCCCAAAGATCTAGTGGTATGTGAAAGGGAAGGACCACATGTGAAAACTCCCTGCGAGAAAGTCCCTACTTGCAGTTTCGTTGCAATAAGTCGGAAAAAGTACTAGCTCCGTAAACAAAAAACCTAAAGTGGTCCGTGCGGATCTTCCAGGACCACTGGGGGCCTTCTTGCTTCCAAACGACTCTTGGAAGCAGGGGAAGGGGGGGGGGGGTTATGGAAACTGGTACCACGGAAGAACCAGAGCATTCACTGCAATGGCTTTTGGATCTTGAGGCCGAACCACGAACACGAGTACATTGGCGTTCAGTCTGGACGCCATCTGATCTATATCTGGAGTGTCCCAGTGAAGACAGATCTGATGGAAGACTTCCAGGAGAAGTTCCCACTCACTTGAGGCGGGACCCTGATGGCTGAGGAAGTAAACGTCCCAGAGATCTACTCCTGGGATGTGTACTGCCGAGATCAGCGAATGATAGATCTCGGCCCATCAGAGAATGTGAGGTACTTCGTCCATGCTGCCTGACCGAGGGTACCTGCTAGATGATTGACGTATGGCACAGTCGTGGCATTATCCAATTGAATTCGGATGAGGTGACCCGCCAGAACGCAGAGGACCTGCTTTAGGACTAGCCGTATCGTTCAGATCCCAGGAACAAAGATCGGGAGAAGAAGGCTGGCATCGGTAGTCACTAATAACACTGGTCAACGCAATTTTTCTGGCAAAAGGTTTTAAAACATATTTTAAGTCAATTTTGGCTGCTGATTACGAATATTAACTCCGTTTTTGGCTATCACATCAGGATTTCAAGATATTTTCTATTTTTGATGAAAATTACTCCTAATGTTTTATAATAAAAACACATGATTTTCGGTACTACATTTTGTATATTTTTAATCAAGGAATTACAAAGATTACAAAGTCTATGTACAGCAAATAAAATATACTTACAGAATTAAACTATAAAATATAAAAACACATACAGTATATGGCACACAGATGAATGGCAAATGGCAGTTATTTTAACTTTCTTTTCTTGGTTGATCTGTGATGTACAGCTTCTGGGTTGTCGCTCATCAAGCTCCAGCAATAGTCAGCCATCATATGAGAGTCCCACCGGCCTTGATACCGTTCTTCCATTGTTTTAATATCATGATGAAAACGCTCCCCTTGTTCCTCGCTCACATCCCCAAGGTTCTCTGGAAAAAAAAAGTCCAAATGGCTGTGTAAATAGTGAATCTTGATACTCATTCTACATCCAAGATTTCGCAGACTCATTATTAGATCTTCCACAATCTCTTCATAGTTGTCTGCTTTCTTATTCCCTAGAAAATTCTAGGGAATACAATTCTAAGGAATTACAAAATGCATTCCAAGCTCTTTCTTCTGTCTCATTCATTGATGTGATAAAATTTGGGTCTCATAAGTGTTCTTATTTGAGGTCCATCAAATATTCCAGCCTTTTTCTTCTCTTCACTAAGATCAGGAAAAGTTGAACATATATAGTTAAAGCATTCTCCACTGTGATTGAGAGCTTTGACAAACTGCTTCATCAATCCAAGTTTTATGTGTAAGGGAGGAAAGACAATATTCTTCCTATCCACTTGAGGATCATGGATGACATTCTTATCGCCAGATGCCAAACTGTCGCTGAGGCCATTCAGTTTTCACCCAATGCTCTGCTGTAGCTCTACTGTCCAAGTAGCACAGAAAACAAGGGTATTTTGTGTACCCTCCTTGCAGACCCAAGAGAAAGTTAACCATTTTCAAATCAACACAAATTAACCACCCAAATTAAACTAAATTTACCTTAGTGAACCGTATAAACCGGCACTTTTCATACACTACCTATATTTATCATGGAATTCATGAAAATGGGCAATATACCTATAGTGCAAAAATGTGATGTAATAGAGAAATTATAAGATCAGATTTGAATTCAGCACCCTCAAATTAGTCTAAAACTGTTCTTAAAGTCCATACCATAATTTTTTTTCTTTTTTTGGAGACCAGTGTAATTGAACTGGAAGGAACTCCCTTGGATGAGGAAGAAGCTCAGAGACTATCCTCTGAAAGCCTGTTTGACGTACAGAAAACAGACGGAGTGAAGGAAACAGCTGCCATTGCTGCAGCAGATACAAATCATGTAAGTACTCCAGCTCCAGTAAAATGGTAAAATTCTTTATTGATCCAACGTAGTCATAAAAAGGATAATCCTTACAGATTGCAGACAGGAACAAGTGATTGCACAGACTATGGCAACGCGTTTCGATCACTGCGGATCTTACTCATGCCCATGTGAATTCAGAAATGGGTGTTATACATATAGCACCCATAGACCTATCATAAACCCTTCATTTGTCACTAACTGGGAAGGTCCTGAAAGCACATGAATCAAAGCGTCCAAATGCTCTTTATAAAACACATAATTCAAACAAATACATCAATATTAAAAGTTAATATTACCCGCATTAGCAATAATGATATAATATTTTGTTTCTTTTATTCAAACCTGCAGGGAAGCGAGTATTCAAAATATACATCCAGAAGGCCTCTCTGGTGAGTAGGCGTCTCTTAATGTTGCCCCCGCGGCTTTGAGGAAAGATTCGCTCAATACCATGTATTCTCAAAGCTGTGGTATCACCATTATGTATCATGCCAAAATGTCTTGATACCATTGAAACATTTCTATTTGTTATATTACAATTATTGGCGTCCCTCAGATGTTCGGTGACACGCGTTTTTAATTTTCTCGTCGTGCACCCTATGTACGAAACCTGACATGCCACACAATATATTTTATAAATCACATTTTTAGTGCGACAATTAATAAAACTATTTATCTTATAATTTTTTGTTTTTTCCGAATTCTGAAAGGTATTACCCAAATGTGAATGTGCACAGGTACTACATGCTGATGTGCCGCATTTAAAAAAGCCCTTACATTCAAGCCATGTGTTTGATTTAGATTTAGGCAAAATTGAATTAGGGGCAACTAGATCCCCAATGGTTTGTGCCCTCCTCGCTACCCCATCCTTCAAAATATTCATAAGCATATAGTCCTCATATAAGATAGGTAGCCTTCTGTTAATAATTTTTTTAATTTGATTAAATTGAGAACTAAACTGTAAGCATACATGAGGTTTATCACTCAATTTCTTTTTTCTAGACCCATTAGTCATATTTGGTACCAATAAATCCTCTCTGCGTTTTTTATCTACTATATGTGTTGCTCTATTCACCGACCAATTGGGATATCTGCGTGCCCTCAATTTATTCCTGAGTTCACCAAACTCCTTTAATTTGTCTTCCTCCCTACTGCAATTGCGTTTCAGCCTAGTGAATTCCCCCAACAGGTATAGATTTTATTGTGTGGGCTGGATGGCTGCTTGCTGCATGTAAAATCGTGTTACCTCTAATTGGCTTTACATATGTTTTACTAATGATGAATTCATCAGCAATGCCACACAAATCAAGATCAAGAAAATAAATATTACATTGATCACAAACGTAAGTGAATTTTATACCAAAGTCATTTGTATTAATGTACTCAACAAATCCCGGCATGGCACATCTAAAATAATGTGGAAAAATGTGGAAAAAATAAAAGCCACTTTGGAAGAGTATAAATCGCTACCGCATTATGAACTATCGGTCAAACAAATGCAAGAAGGTGTGTGCACTCTTGAAGATGAAATAATGAACCGTAAGAGACGTAAATTTGAGAGAGTTCTCAATCATTATTCCACTGATAGTGTGTATGAATGGGGACAGTGGGAAAAAATGTTCAAATCACCCAAATCCATTCTGAAGAATAGCCGAGCTCGACAAAAAACAACCAATAGACCTCAGGTGAATTTTTCATCTACAGAGCCTGAGTCTTCAAACACGAATGCCAGCACATCAGATGTTTCCGTGGTGAGCAACACACAAGGAAATAAGAAAAAATATGGAACGGCAGCAAAAAATGGAAGAGACGAGGCGGGAGGAAGCATAAAAAAAATCAAACAGGAATAATGACTCGATACAAAAAGAAGTACAACAAATAGAGAAAAGCAATGTGATCAATTTGTCCTCCCATATACACAAGATCAATTAGATGTGCTGGCCTTAGGTCTGAATTTTGTGCCAGATGACGATTTTAATTTGTTTATGACAATTTTGGACATAAATAAATTTGTGAGAAATCTCACTATTAAAAAACATTTTTTTCACGGAAGAGGAAACAACACCAATACATAGTCCAGAGTTGGAAAGGAATGAATTTGAAAATTTAGACTTTAAAGAACAAGTCGCTTTGAATTGTTTGTTGAAATTGTCCAGAGAACAATAGGGAGAACTAATGGAAAGACCAGTGAATATCTTGGAGAAGGTTAAAACCCAAAATCCATACTTTTATCTTTTGCAGACAAGAGTTGAGTGTATGGACAAGTTCCAAGAACTCATTGAAAAAGATCTAAAAACTCTACAAGATGGTTAGAATAAAAAAACTCGTAAAAACGTATCCCAGCAACAACGGAGAGCGGTAGAAGAACTAAAACAGTTGAAAAACATCACAATTAAAAAAAGTGATAAGGGAGGTATGATAATTATTATGGATGAAAAAGATTATAGGGAAAAAAATGTGTGAACTTTTGTCTGATACATCCACGTATGAAAAACTGGGGAAAAATCCAACCAAAGAATTTAATGAGGAAATTGTAAAAATAATTGAAGGTTTGAATCTGGCAGTCATCAATAAGAGACAGGCGGAGTACCTATATGTACAATCTCCGAAAATGCCTATCATGTATGGTCTCCCTAACATAAAGGCGACGGTTTGAAGGATGGGGTAAATGTGGTAGCGAGGAGGGCACAAACCATTGGGGATCTAGTTGCCCCTAATTCAATTTTGCCTAAATCTAAATCAAACACATGGCTTGAATGTAAGGGCTTTTTTAAATGCGGCACATCAGCATGTAGTACCTGTGCACATTCACATTTGGGTAATACCTTTCAGAATTCGGAAAAAACAAAAAATTATAAGATAAATAGTTTTATTAATTGTCACACTAAAAATGTGATTTATAAAATAGATTGTGTGGCATGTCAGGTTTCATACATAGGGTGCACGACGAGAAAATTAAAAACGCGTGTCACCGAACATCTGAGGGACGCCAATAATTGTAATATAACAAATAGAAATGTTTCAATGGTATCAAGACATTTTGGCATGATACATAATGGTGATACCACAGCTTTGAGAATACATGGTATTGAGCAAATCTTTCCTCTAAGCCGCGGGGGCAACATTAGGAGACGCCTACTCACCAGAGAGGCCTTCTGGATGTATATTTTGAATACTCGCTTCCCCGCAGGTTTGAATAAAAGAAACAAAATATTATATCATTACTGCTAATGCGGGTATTATTAACTTTTAATATTGATGTATTTGTTTGAATTATGTGTTGTTTTATAAAGTGCATTTGGACGCTTTGATTCATGTGCTTTCAGGACCTTCCCAGTTAATCATGTGACAAATGAAGGGTTTATGATAGGTCTATGGGTGCTATATGTATAACACCCATTTCTGAATTCACATGGGCATGAGTAAGATCCGCAGTGATCGAAACGCGTTGCCATAGTCTGTGCAATCACTTGTTCCTGTCTGCAATCTGTAAGGATTATCCTTTTTATGACTACGTTGGATCAATAAAGAATTTTACCATTTTACTGGAGCTGGAGTACCTACATGATTTGTATCTGCTGCTGCTTGGTGTCTGAGTCGGGACGAACTCTTGTGCTCCACATCTAATGGTCTGGTTGGTGAGCTGGCTGCGGCTTTTCAGCAGTTTTTTTTTTTTGTTTTTTTTTTGTTTAAACAGCTTCCATTGCTGTCACCTTTTTTCCTCATGACCCTCCCAGCAAATCGAATGGAATGAGTGATCAAGTAAGTGAGTTCTGAGTTGAAGGGCCATGGCATGGTCTCAAGGGAAGTTACCCTCTGGAAGTTACCAGGATCAACAAAAAGGATATCTGCTGGGCTGGAAAAGAGGAAAAACCTGTCTAGATGAAGCTGCCAGCCCAGGAGAGAGAGGGTCTAGCAATTGATATAGACGACTCAGCGTAGTCCTGGAAGAGCGGCTAGAAAGTCGATCGGATAGGGCAGGATGACCACGCCTCTAGGGTGCAAGAGGAACATGACAGCCGCCATGATCCTTGCGAACACTCAGGGTGCGGTAGCAAAGCCGAAGGACAAGGTCGTGACTTGAAAATGTTGTTTGCGAATGGAAAAGTGAAGGAATTTTTGAAGAGGGGAAAATAGCAATGTGAAGGTAAGCATCCCGAATGTTGGTGGATGCCAGAAAATCCACCCTTTTTCCGTTGAAGTAATGGTTGAGCGGAGGAACTCCATCCGAAGAAGGAGGACCATGTCCAGCTTGGTAAAAGTTTGAGGTCCAGGATCAGTCTTATTTTTCGGTCCCCCTTTTTGGAACCAAGATCCCTTAGATCTAGACCGTCCTGGACAATTCTTCCACTGCTGGTTGAGTCTATAGGAAACATGCGATCCTAGGGTGTGATGTCAGAGGCTTTTTGAACGCAGAGTACGCTTCCATACTCTGAGCTATAATGCCCTTCTGGGTGTAATGTCATTTGCTGCTGACAGCGCCGCACAACAAGCTGCATCTGAGAGGCATGAACCAGCTAGTCTCCAGCTCAAGAAATTTTGATTGACCAGCTGTACTGTCTTCAGGAAAAGGTTACTGATGTAAATCAAAGTAGTTAAGGTCTCCGACCAGGAGACCACTGCTCGAGCAACCCATGCGGTGGCTAAGGAAGGGTAGAGCACTCAACCCGAGGCTGCAGGACGGACCAAACCAGATTTGCTATCTGACAGTCCGTTGTAATTTTAATTGATGACCCATCGGGCAGGAATACTGGTAGACAAACCACAGGAGGCTCTACCCGATTAATCTGCCAAGTGGCAGAATGCGCGGCTGCATCCAGGTGGTCAGGAAAAGCTGTTTCTTGCTATCTCCGCTCTCTTTTGACAGTGCAGAGTTAAAATTATGAACCCTCGATCCACCACCCTCCTAACAGGGAAGTGGAGAGGGATCGTCCGCCTTCTTGCATCATCTGCTAAATAGTGGAGACGCAGAGGGGGGTGCTTGGACGCCAAAAAAAGGGTGCCACTGTACATCCACAGAGTTCAGGTCACCGGGTGGACAAGGCTGGTTCCGGTGTTAGGCCTGGCTGCAGAAGAGTATACATTGGAGGGGAAACTCCATGTGCTCGTCTACTGATGGTGTGGGGAGATAGGTGCCCTTTAAAAGGACCCGTCGCCCCTAAGAATCAGACCAGGCATGGCATCCCACGTAGTAGGGGGGTATAGGTGGAGAGGACACCCCACGTGTTTGCATATTGGCTGAAAAAGGATACTGCGCTTGCAGAGGCTACTGTCCAGTGGATCGCTTGTCCGGACACTCCCTGTCCGGGTCAATGACAAATGCTCTGCGAGGGAGTTTAGTCTCCTTATGAGGGACACTGCGTGATCTAGAGTAGAACCGTAGCCCTCTTCAATCAACAGAGATTGGTTGATTATATAAATAGGCGAATCCATCCTTTCTGAAGCCCTGGTGAGTCCAGATCCAAGGCAGTATCCGATTCATATCAGAGTCTTGTTCTCAGGAAATCATTGGTGAGGGAGATCAGGAAATGAAGCTTCCATTTTCTAGATGCCTGTATGTTTCTACAGTAGAATACCTGCGGCCCCTGCTAGCCGACGGCTCCCATGTAGGAGAGGAACCATATATATCGGTCCTGAGAGCACTCCGAGCCACAGAGTGTTCATGGAGGGCTTCAATCTCCTGATCAGAGAAGCCATGGGATGTGTCAGTGATGAAGCCCATTCAGGGGAACTATGGTACTCTGGTATAAGCTGGGATCGGCGGCAGAGGGTTCCTGAGTTCATTTAGGGTGACCAGCTTCGGACTGGTCATGTGCCTTTAAGACAAGGGAATGCTAGTCAAATGCCTTTAAGACAAGGAAATGCTGGTCATGTGCCTTTAAAACCAGGGAATACTGGTCATGTGCCTTTAAGACCAGGGAATACTGGTCATGTGCCTCCATTAAGACCAGGGAATACTGGTCATGTGCCTCCATTAAGACCGGGGAATAATACGGGTCATTCATGTAAGTACAGGAGGGACGAGAGCAGTACTTCCTTACCCAGTTGCAGAGTCGCTGTGCACCTTTAATGCAAAAAACCATCGCCCCTGCCGGCCGGGTGGACCAAGATGGCAACCGGTAGATGCAGAGGTGATAAAGTCTCGCAGAGAGCGAGAGGAGCCATTTCGGGGGTGGAGCCACAGACGCGATGTGGGTGGAGCCACGCGAGTTCCGTGAATAGGCCCAAGTCAGGGCCTAAATTTCTGCAGCCGGCGGGAGCAATACCAGGGGTAGAATAGAGGGGCAGTGGGCCAGAAAAGCGAACGCTCCCGTGCTAGACAGAAAACTCCAGAAAAGATGGGCGGAGCCGCCTTAGCATGCCATAGTGCGGGCGCGACTTCCGGGATGCGGCCTACACATCGGCCGAAGCCGGGGGCTACATTTTTGCAGCCGGCCGGAGTGTTATCTTAGGGAGGTAGGCCACAGGGAAGCTGCAGCTGCCTGTCAGCATGTTAATATCCCACTGTAGGGGCCCATAGCTGACTGGATCCACTCACAATTGGTGTGCGTCCCGGCAAGGAGCTGCCGCGGATGACTGTGCTGTTCTGCTGCAGGTCAGGTATTGCAGCGTGGACGGTACAGGGATAAAGCGATAACCCTCAATCCATCATCCCTTTGTTAGGGAGGTGGAGAGGAACCATCCGCCTCCTTGTGCCATCCGCTTTAACAGTGGTGGGACAGTGGGGGCTGCTCGGACGCCGAAGAGAAGGAGCCTCTGTAAATCAACGGAGTTGAGCCCCCGGGTGGACAGGGCCAGTTGTCCGGCATTAGGCCTGGCTCTAGGAGAGGATACATAGAGGCGACACTCCATGTGCTCGCCCGCTGCTGTTGTGGGGAGATCGGGACCCGAAGGAACTGTCGCCACTGAAGTGAGCTCAGGCATGGCTTCCCACTTTGCAGGAGAGGGTACGGGGAGGCGATACTCCACGTTCTCGCCTGTTGATGGTTCGGGGGAGATCGGAACCTTGAAAGGATCCGTCGCCCCCTTCACTCCGTTAATTAAAATATAAAAATTTACAGAAAAGTAAAAAATAAAATAAAAATGATGGAATTTGAACCAGACCCATGTGCCTCCTACAGACACTAAGCAAGAACTGGTTAGCTGAGAGCCAGCAGGAAGGTATATGCTGCAGGGGAGGAGCTAACTTTTTTTGTATCACTTAGTGTCAGCCTCCTATTGGTAGCAGCACACACCCCATGGTCTGTCTCCCAATGAGGTGAAGGAGAAATAAACGATTATAAAATGTGCCCCCTCATACCGTGAAACCGTCCCGGAGGCGGGACTTTCCTTCCTAATCAGATGCAGCACAGCCGTCACTCCGGGCCTGTGGTTGCCGAGCGCCGCCTCCTCTTGCTGCATTATCGTCCCCGTGGCCTGCGCTGTAAGTACGAAGGGCAGTGCAACTGCGCACCCCCGAAAAAAAAAAAACTTAATGCGCAGGCGACGGGGACGATAATGCAGCAAGCGGAGGCGGCGCCTGCCGCACACAGGCCCGGAGTGACGGCTGTGCTGCGTCTCATTAGGAAGGAAAGTCCCACCTCCGGGACAGTTTCCCGGTATGAGGGGGCACATTATACAAAAGTTTATTTCAGCGTGTGCAGGCATCATAACTAAAAGAGCCACCTTGTCAGAATGCAGCATTTGTGCTGCACAAGGTGGCTCTTTTAGTTACAAACGCCTGAGGGGGGTGACAGGTTCCCTTTAAGTGTCTCGAAATAGGACTGGAGTGGTGCTGGAAATCAGGGTGCGACCGGTGAGCATATTACCACACATAGAGTACACAGGTTTAGATGATAAAAAAAGAAGAACTGGGAGTTAAGTATTAAAAGTTTTACTTTTGTGCAACAGAAGCATATACAGTCTATAAATCAGTACATTTATCTGTGTAGTACGAAGATATTATACACTGAACATAAAGAAAATAAAACTGGATTAGACTCCCATTCCCTGCATTTGTAGCAGAACCTGCCGTCATCCATCAGTAATGTGCAAAAACCTTCTTTACAAAATGAAGGACTTCTGAAGCAAATTCTGCATGTATGTCCTATGAAAGAATACACTATGTTCCAAATTATTATGCAAATTATATTTTTCTCGGATTTTCCTAAATGGTTGGTCCAAATGACAGTCAGTCTAATAAAAGTCATCACCCTTTAGAGTATACATCGAATTTTACTGAAGAAACCTCCCAATGATAACAGTATAATCTCCAAAATGAATAAAACCTCAAAATGCACTGTTCCAAATTATTAGGCACGTTAGAATTTCTAGACATTTGATATGTTTTAAAGAACTGAAAATGCTCATTTGTGGAATTTGCAGCATTAAGAGGTCACATTCACTGAACACAAAAAAACTATTTAACTCCAAAACATCCTAACAGGCTGTAAGGATTCCGGACTTTCCTGGTGTCTGTTTGCCCTGATCCAAGATGGAGGCTTGGATCTCACCCTGTCATGGAACTTCCTGTCTGTCTGATTATTTAACCCCTTCATGACCCAGCCTATTTTGACCTTAATGACCTGGCCATTTTTTGCAATTATGACCAGTGTCCCTTTATGAGGTAATAACTCAGGAACGCCTGAATCCTAGCGATTCTGAGATTGTTTTTTCGTGACATATTGGGCTTCATGTTAGTGGTAAATTTAGGTCGATAATTTCTGAGTTTATTTGTGAAAAAAAACGGAAATTTGGTGAAAATTTTGAAAATTTTGCAATTTTCACATTTTGAATTTTTATTCTCTTAAACCAGAGAGTTACGTGACACAAAATAGTTAATAAATAACATTTCCCACATGTCTACTTTACATCAGCACAATATTGGAAACACATTTTTTTTTTGCTAGGAAGTTATAAGGGTTAAAATTTGACCCGTGATTTTTCATTTTTACAACAAAATTTACAAAACCTTTTTTTTAGGGACCACCTCACATTTGAAGTCAGTTTGAGGGTTCTATATGGCTGAAAATACCCAAAAGTGACACCATTCTAAAAACTGCACCCCTCAAGGTGCTCAAAACCACATTCACGAAGTTTATTAACCCTTCAGGTGTTTCACAGCAGCAGAAGCAACATGGAAGGAAAAAAATAATATTTAACTTTTTAGTCACAAAAATGATCTTTTCGCAACAATTTTTTTATTTTCCCAAGGGTAAAAGGAGAAACTGGACCACGAACGTTGTTGTCCAATTTGTCCTGAGTACGCTGATACCTCATATGTGGGGGTAAACCACTGTTTGGGCGCACGGCAGGGCTCGGAAGGGAAGGAGCGCCATTTGACTTTTTGAATGAAAAATTGGCTCCAATCTTTAGCGGACACCATGTCGTGTTTGGAGAGCCCCCGTGTGCCTAAACATTGGAGCTCCCCCACAAGTGACCCCATTTTGGAAACTAGACCCCCCAATGAACTTATCAAGAAGCATAGTGAGCACTTTAAACCCCCAGGTGCTTCACAAATTAATCCGTAAAAATGAAAAAGTACTTTTTTTCGCAAAAAAATTATTTTAGCCTCAATTTTTTCATTTTCACATGGGCAACAGGATAAAATGGATCCTAAAATGTGTTGGGCAATTTCTCCTGAGTACGCCGATACCTCATATGTGGGGGTAAACCACTGTTTGGGTGCACGGCAAGGCTCGGAAGGGAAGGCGCGCCATTTGACTTTTTGAATGAAAAATTAGCTCCAATCGTTAGCGGACACCATGTCGCGTTTGGAGAGCCCCTGTCTGCCTAAACATTGGAGCTCCCCTACAAGTGACCCCATTTTGGAAACGAGACCCCCCAAGGAACTTATCTAGATGCATAGTGAGCACTTATAACCCCCAGGTGCTTCACAGAAGTTTATAACGCAGAGCCATGAAAATAAAAAATTATTTTTCTTTCCTCAAAAATGATTTTTAGCCGGGAATTTTTTATTTTCCCAAGGGTAATAGGAGAAATTGGACACCAAATGTTGTTGTCCAGTTTGTCCTGAGTACGATGATACCCCATATGTGGGGGTAAACCACTGTTTGGGCGCATGGCAGGGCTCGGAAGGGAAGGCACGCCATTTGGCTTTTTGAATGGAAAATTAGCTTCAATCATTAGCGGACACCATGTCACGTTTGGAGAGCCCCTGTGTGCCTAAACATTGGAGCTCCCGCACAAGTGACCCCATTTTGGAAACTAGACCTCCCAAGGAACTAATCTAGATGTGTGGTGAGCACTTTGAACCCCCAAGTGCTTCACAGAAGTTTATAACGCAGAGCCGTGAAAATGAAAAATAATTTTTATTTTCTCAAAAATGATTTTTTAGCCCACAATTTTTTATTTTCCCAAGGGTAACAGGAGAAATTGGACCCCAAAAGTTGTTGTCCAGTTTCTCCTGAGTACGCTGATACCCCATATGTGGGGGTAAACCACTGTTTTGGCACACGTCGGGGTTCGGAAGGGAAGTAGTGACGTTTTGAAATGCAGACTTTGATGGAATGCTCTGCGGGCGTCACGTTGCATTTGCAGAGCCCCTGATGTGCCTAAACAGTAGGAACTCCCCACAAGTGACCCCACTTTGGAAACTAGACCCCCCAAGGAACTAATCTAGATGTGTGGTGAGCACTTTGAACCCCCAAGTGCTTCACAGAAGTTTATAACGCAGAGCCGTGAAAATAATAAATGTGTTTTCTTTCCTCAAAAATATTTTTTTAGCCCAGAATTTTTTAATTTTCCCAAGGGTAACAGGAGAAATTTGACACCAAAAGTTGTTGTCCAGTTTCTCCTGAGTACGCTGATACCCCATATGTGGGGGTAAACCACTGTTTGGGCACATGCCGGGGCTCGGAAGGGAAGTAGTGACGATTTGGAATGCAGACTTTGATGGAGTGGTCTGCTGGCATCATGTTACGTTTGCAGAGCCCCTGATGTGCCTAAACAGTAGAATCCCCCCACAAGTGACCCCATTTTGGAAACTAGACCCCCCAAGGAACTTATCTAGATGTGTGGTGAGCACTTTCAACCCCCAAGTGCTTCACAGAAGTTTATAACGCAGAGCCGTGAAAATAAAAAATAATTGTTCTTTCCTCAAAAATTATGTTTTAGCAAGTAATTTATTTTCTCAAGGGTAACAGGAGAAATTGGACCACAATTTTTGTTGTCCAGTTTGTCCTGAGTACGCTGGTACCCCATATGTGGGGGTAAACCACTGTTTGGGCGCACGTCGGGGCTTGGAAGGGAGGGAGCACCATTTGACTTTTTGAACGCAAGATTGGCTGGAATCAATGGTGGCGCCATGTTGCGTTTGGAGACCCCTGATGTGCCTAAACAGTGGGAACCCCTCAATTCTAACTTCAACACTAACCCCAACTCACCCCTAACCTTAATCCCAACTGTAGCCATAACCCTAATCACAACCCTAACCCCAACACATCCCTAACCACAACCCTAACCCCAACACACCCGTAACCCTAATCCCAACCCTAACCCTAATCCTAACCCTAATCCCAACCATAACCCTAATCCCAACCCTAACCACAACTGTAACCCCAACACACCCCTAACCCTATCCTTAACCCTAACCACAAGCCTAATCTTAACCCTATTTCCAACTTTAGCCCTAATTCCAACCCTAACTCTAATTCCAACCCTAACCCTAAGGCTATGTGCCCACTTTGCGGATTCGTGTGAGATTTTTCCGCACCACTTTTGAAAACTCCGCAGGTAAAAGGCACTGCGTTTTACCTGCGGATTTACAGCGGATTTCCAGTGTTTTTTTGTGCGGATTTCACCTGTGGATTCCTATTGAGGAACAGGTGTAAAACGCTGCGGAATCCGCACAAAATTGACATGCTGCGGAAAATACAACACAGCGTTCCGCACGGTATTTTCCGCACCATGGGCACAGCGGATTTGGATTTCCATAGGTGTACATGGTACTGTAAACCTGATGGAAAACTGCTACGAATTCGCAGCGGCCAATCCGTTGCGGATCCGCGGCCAATCCGCTGCGGATTCGCAGCCAAATCCGCACTGTGTGCACATGCCCTAACGGTAACCCTACCCTTAACCCTAACCCTACCCCTAACCCTAGTTCTAACCCTAACCCTAGTAGAAAAAGAAAAAAATATATTTTATTTATTTTTATTATTGTCCCTACCTATGGGGGTGATAAAGGGGGGGTCATTTACTATTTTTTTTATTTTGATCACTGTGATAGGCTATATCGCAGTGATCAAAATATATCTGAAACGAATCTGCCGGCCGGCAGATTCGGCGGGCGCACTGCGCATGCGCCCGCCATTTTGGAAGATGGCGGCACCCATGGAGAAGACGGACGGACACCGGGAGGCCCAGTAAGTATGAGGGGAGGTGATCCTGTCACAGGGGGGGGGACCGGAGCACAGGGGGAGCGGACAGGACGACGGGGGGAGTGGACAGGACGACTTAGGGGGGCGGACCACATAACGGAGGACTGGGGAGGAGATCGGTGGGTGTGGGGCGGTACAGATTAGGTTTTCCAGCCATGGCCGATGATATTGCAGCATCGGCCATGGCTGGATTGTAATATTTCACCGTTTTTTTGGGTGAAATATTACAAATCACTCTGATTGGCTGTTGAAAGTGAAACTGCCAATCAGAGCGATTGTAGCCACGAGGGGGTGAAGCCACCCCCCCTGGGCTGAAGCACCACTCCCCCTGTCCCTGCAGATCGGGTGAAATTGGAGTTACATAGTAACATAGTTATTAAGGTTGAAGGAAGACTAAGTCCATCTAGTTCAACCCATAGCCTAACATGCCCTAACATGTTGATCCAGGGGAAGGCAAAAAAAACCCATGTGGTAAGAGTAAGCTCCACCATGGGGAAAAAAATTCTTTCCCGACTCCACATACGGCAATCAGACTAGTTCCCTGGATCAACGCCCTATCAAAGAATCTAATATATATACCCTATAACATTATACTTTTCCAGAAAGGCATCCAGTCCCCTCTTAAATTTAAGTAATGACTCACTCATTACAACATCATACGGCAGAGTTCCACAGTCCCACTGCTCTTACAGTAAAGAATCCACATCTGTTATTATGCTTAAACCTTTTTTCCTCCAGACGTAGAGGATGCCCCCTTGTCCCTGTCACCGGTCTATGATTAAAAAGATCATCAGAAAGGTCTTTGTACTGTCCCCTCATATATTTATACATTAACATAAGATCACCCCTTAGCCTTCGTTTTTCCAAAGTAAATAGCCCCAAGTGTAATAACCTATCTTGGTATTGCAGACCCCCCAGTCCTCTAATAACCTTGGTCGCTCTTCTCCGCACCCGCTCCAGTTCAGCTATGTCTTTCTTATACACCGGAGACCAGAACTGTGCACAGTATTCTTAGTGTGGTCGAACTAGTGACTTGTATAGAGGTAAAATTATGTTCTCCTCATGAGCATCTATTCCTCTTTTAATGCATCCCATTATTTTATTTGCCTTTGTAGCAGCTGCCTGACACTGGCCACTGAATATGAGTTAACCCTTTCACCCGATCTGCAGGGACGCGATCATTCCATGACGCATACGCTGCGTCACAGGTCGGATTGGCACCGACTTTCATGACGCAGCGTATGCGTCAAAGGTCGGGAAGGGGTTAAGTCCGGGTCTTGTGTTCACCTGTGCCTGAATATTTTGTGCTGCTGGCTCCTGAGCATCTGCCTGCTTGCTGGTTAACTCCCTGCTTCTGCTGCTCACTACTCAGGTCTGCCTTTCCCTGTTCAGCTACCTCTCGCCTGGTTCACATTAGCGGTCGCGCCCCGCTACTCAGTTTGCTGTGACTTTCTATATAGAGCTGAGGACCTCGTTACTATTGCAGAAATATTTGTACAATGTTTTGTTTGCTAACCTGTTGGCTGTTTTCTATATAGAGCTGAGGCTCTCGTTACAATTGCAGAAATATCTGTACTATGTTTTGTTTGCTAACCTGTTGGCTGTTTTCTATATAGAGCTGAGGCTCTCGTTACAATTGCAGAAATATCTGTACTATGTTTTGTTTGCTAACCTGTTGGCTGTTTTCTATATAGAGCTGAAGCTCTCGTTACAATTGCAGAAATATCCGTTAGTTCTGTTTACATTTTCGTTTGTGAGTAAATACATCTTTTGCTGCAACTTTGTTCTCAGACTGGCTTTATCCCATGCTATCAGATTTCGTAGTATCCATATAATTATTACACAGGCCAAGTTACATGTTAACATAGGAACCTTTCTTTGATATCACCTTCACAATTCTTCCATCCATTGAACTTGTGAGTTTTTGGAGAGCTTCTGCTTGTATTTCTTTGCACGAAGTCAGAATTGCCTCCCAGAGCTGCTGTTTTGATGTGAACTGCCTCCCACCCTCATAGATCTTTTGCTTGATGATACTCCAAAGGTTCTCTATAGTATTGAGGACAGGGGAAGATGGTGGCCACACCATGAGTTTATCTCCTTTTATGCCCATAGCAGCCAATGACTCAGAGGTATTATTTGCAGCATGAGATGGTGCATTGTCATGCATGAAGATGATTTTGCTCCTCAAGGCACGTTTCTGCTTTTTATACCATGGAAAAAAGTTGTTAGTCAGAAACTCTATATATTTTGCAGAGATCATTTTCACATCTTCAGGAACTTTAAAGGGCCCTACCAGCTGTTTCCCCATGATTCCGTCCCAAAACATGACTCCTCCACATCCTTGCTGACGTTGCAGCCTTGTTAGGACATGGTGGCCATCCACCAATCATCCACTACTCCATCCATCTGGACCATCCAGGGTTGCTCAACACTCAGTAAACAAGACTGTTTGAAAATTAGTCTTCATGTATGTCTGGGCCCACTGCAACCGTTTCTGCTTGTGAACACTGTTTAGGGGTGACCGAATAATAGGTTTATGAACCAAAGCAAGCCTTTGAAGGATCCTATACCTTAAGGTTAGAGGGACTCTAGAGGCATCAGCGGCTTCAAATATCTGTTTACTGGTTTGTAATGGCTTTTTAGCAGCTGCTCTCTTTATCCGATGAACTTGCCTGGTAGAAACCTTCCTCATTATGCCTTTATCAGCACGAACATGACTGTGCTCAGATTCAGCCACAAATCTCTTAACAGTAAGATGATCACGCTTACATTTTCAAGAAATATCTAATGTTTTCATCCCTTGACCAAGGCATTACAGTATTTGATGCTTTTCAGCAGCAGAGAGATCCTTTTTCTTTCCCATGTTACTTGAAAACTGTGGCGTGCTTAATAATGTGGATTGTCATGATTCCCAATGGCAGGGACAGTCAAAAACAGGACTAGCTCTAGGAAGATGGAATCTAAGCTGACCGCGATGCTAAACCCAACGCACAACTAACAATAGCCGGAGAACATACCTACGTTTTATCCCCAGACGTCCCGCACCAGCCGGAGATCCAGCCACCCCCAATAGAGGAAAACACAGACCTGGCCTGCCTCCAGGGAAACCCCAAAGTGATAGCAGCCCCCAACATATAATGACGGCTAGCTGAGAGGAAAGCACGTACACAGTATGAATACAGGTTCAGCAAAGAGAGGCCCACCAACTAGATAGCAGAAAATACAAAAGAGGACTTCGCGGTCAACTCAAAACCCTGCAAAATACCATCCTGAAATTACTTTTACTCCGATATCAACTCATGATACCGGAGTGGTCATTTCAGTTCACTAGAGCTTCCAGCAGCAAGGTTCATATAGATGCACGCTGGACAAAAACATACGAAAATACAAATGATTCAACTTAGCTGAATTAGCAGACTTGGAGCAGGTAGCAAGCACAGAGAACTCTGGTAACATTGATAGCCGGCACTAGAATGACTGAAAAGCCAGACTATATAGGAAACTCCCATTTCCTGATGGGAGCAGGTGAACTGGAAATAAGGAACAGAAGTCAGCCAGTACCACCAGTAGCCACCAGAGGGAGCCCACAAACAGAATTCACAACAGTACCCCCCCCTTGAGGAGGGGGGACCGAACCCTCATGAGAACCACCAGGGCGATCTGGATGAGCCCTATGAAAGGCGCGGACCAAATCAGAGGCATGAACATCAGAGGCAGTCACCCAAGAATTATCTTCCTGACCGTATCCCTTCCATTTAACCAAATATTGAAGTCGCCGTCTGGAAACGCGAGAGTCCAAAATCTTCTCCAGAACATACTCCAATTCCCCCTCCACGAGCACAGGAGCAGGAGGCTCAACAGAAGGAACAACCGGTACTTCGTACCTCCGCAACAACGACCGATGGAAGACATTATGAATAGTGGAAGAAGCTGGTAGGTCCAAACGAAAAGATACAGGATTAAGAATCTCCAAAATCTTATAAGGACCTATAAACCGAGGTTTAAACTTAGGAGAAGAGACCTTCATAGGGACGAAGCGAGAAGATAACCACACCAAGTCCCCAACACGAAGACGATGACCCAAACGACGACGACGATTAGCAAACTGCTGAGTCTTCTCCTGAGACAACTTCAAATTGTCCACCACATGACTCCAAATCCGATGCAATCTATCCACCACAGTGTCCACTCCAGGACAATCCGAAGATTCCACCTGGCCAGATGAAAAACGAGGGTGAAACCCTGAATTGCAAAAGAACGGAGAAACCAAAGTGGCAGAACTGGCCCGATTATTGAGGGCAAACTCTGCCAATGGCAAAAAGGCGACCCAATCATCCTGATCAGCAGACACAAAACACCTCAAATAAGTCTCCAAGGTCTGATTAGTTCGCTCAGTCTGGCCATTCGTCTGAGGATGGAATGCAGACGAAAAAGATAAATCAATGCCCATCCTGGCACAGAACGCCCGCCAGAATCTACACACAAATTGGGATCCCCTATCGGAAACGATGTTTTCCGGGATACCATGTAGACGGACCACATTCTGAAAAAATAAAGGAACCAACTCCGATGAAGACGGCAACTTGGGCAAGGGTACCAAATGAACCATCTTTGAAAAACGGTCACACACCACCCAAATGACGGACATTTTCTGAGAAACCGGGAGATCCGAAATAAAGTCCATAGAGATGTGCGTCCAAGGCCTCTTCGGAATAGGCAAAGACAACAACAATCCACTGGCCCGAGAACAGAAAGGCTTGGCCCGAGCACAAACATCACAAGACTGCACAAAAGTACGCACATCCCGAGACAGGGAAGGCCACCAGAAGGACCTGGCCACCAAATTCCTGGTACCAAAGATTCCAGGGTGACCTGCCAACGCAGAAGAATGCACCTCCGAAATGACTCGACTGGTCCACTCATCTGGAACAAACAGTCTCCCAGGCGGACAACGGTCAGGCCTATCCACCTGAAACTCCTGCAAAGCACGTCGCAAGTCTGGAGAGACAGCAGACAATATTACTCCATCCTTAAGGATCCCCGTAGGCTCAGAATCACCAGGAGAGTCAGGCTCAAAACTCCTAGAAAGGGCATCTGCCTTCACATTCTTTGAACCTGGCAGATACGAGACCACAAAATTAAACCGAGAGAAAAACAACGACCAGCGCGCTTGTCTAGGATTCAGACACCTGGCAGACTCAAGGTAAATCAGATTCTTGTGGTCAGTCAAGACCACCACCTGATGTCTGGCACCCTCAAGCCAATGACGCCACTCCTCAAATGCCCACTTCATGGCCAAGAGCTCCTGATTACCAACATCATAATTTCGCTTGGCGGGCGAAAATTTTCGAGAGAAGAACGCACATGGTCTCATCACTGAGCAATCGGAACTTCTCTGCGACAAAACCGCCCCAGCTCCAATCTCGGAAGCATCAACCTCGACCTGAAAAGGGAGTGAAGCATCAGGCTGGCGCAACACAGGGGCAGAAGAAAAGCGGCGCTTAAGCTCCCGAAAGGCCTCCACAGCCGCAGAGGACCAATTGGCAACATCAGCACCCTTCTTAGTCAAATCAGTCAGAGGCTTAACAACACTAGAAAAACCAGTTATGAATCGACGATAGAAATTAGCAAAGCCCAAGAATTTCTGAAGACTCTTCAGAGAAGTAGGCTGCGTCCTATCACAAATAGCCCGAACCTTGACAGGATCCATCTCAATAGAAGAAGGGGAAAAAATATACCCCAAAAAAGAGATCTTCTGAACCCCAAAAATACACTTTGAACCCTTTACAAACAAAGAATTGGCCCGTAAAACCTGAAAAACCTTCCTAACCTGTTGAACATGCGACTCCCAGTCATCCGAAAAAATCAAAATATCATCCAAATACACAATCATAAATTTATCCAGATATTCACGGAAAATATTGTGCATAAAGGACTGAAAGACTGAAGGGGCATTAGAAAGACCAAAAGGCATTACCAAATACTCAAAATGGCCCTCGGGGGTATTAAATGCAGTCTTCCACTCATCTCCCTGTTTAATTCGCACCAAATTATACGCACCCCGAAGATCAATCTTAGAGAACCACTTTGCCCCCTTAATACGGGCAAACAAATCAGTCAATAGTGGCAAAGGATACTGGTATTTAACTGTGATCTTATTCAACAGCCGATAATCAATACAAGGCCTCAGGGAGCCATCCTTTTTACCCACGAAAAAAAAACCTGCTCCTAAAGGGGATGAGGAAGGACGAATATGTCCCTTTTCCAAGGACTCTTTAATATACTCTCGCATAGCAGCATGTTCCGGCACTGACAGATTGAACAAGCGACCTTTAGGAAATTTGCTGCCAGGAATCAAATCTATAGCACAATCGCAATCCCTGTGAGGAGGAAGAGAACTAATTTTAGGCTCCTCAAAAACATCACAGTAGTCAGACAAAAATGCCGGAACCTCAGAGGGAGTAGATGAAGCAATGGAAACCAAAGGTACCTCCCCATGAGCCCCCTGACATCCCCAGCTTACCACAGACACTGTTTTCCAGTCAAGGACTGGGTTATGAGTTTGTAACCATGGCAATCCAAGCACTAAGACATCATGCAAGTTATACAAGACAAGGAAGCGAAACACCTCCCGATGGTCAGGAGTCATATACATAGTCACTTGTGTCCAGTATTGTGGTTTATTACTAGCCAGTGGTGTAGAGTCGATACCCTTCAAAGGAATAGGGACTTCCAAAGGTTCTAGACTAAACCCACAGCGCCTGGCAAAGGACCAATCCATAAGACTCAGGGAGGCGCCTGAATCCACATAAGCATCCACGGTAATAGAAGATAACAAACAAATCAAAGTCACAGACAAAATAAACTTAGACTGCAAAGTGCCAATTGCAAAAGATTTATCAACCTTTTTTGTGCGTTTAGAGCATGCTGATATAACATGAGCAGAATCGCCACAATAGAAGCACAACCCATTTTTACGCCTGTAATTCTGCCGTTTGCTTCTGGACAGAATTCTATCACATTGCATATTCTCCGGAGCCGGCTCAGGGGACACCGCCAAATGGTGCACAGGTTTGCGCTCCCGCAAACGCCGGTCAATCTGAATAGCCATTGTCATGGACTCATTCAGACCTGTGGGCGTAGGAAACCCCACCATGACATCCTTAACGGCGTCCGAGAGACCCTCTCTGAAATTCGCCGCCAGGGCGCACTCATTCCACTGAGTAAGCACAGACCATTTTCGAAATTTTTGACAATATATTTCAGCTTCATCATGCCCCTGAGAGAGGGCAATCAAGGCTTTCTCTGCCTGAATCTCCAAATTAGGTTCCTCATAGAGCAACCCCAGCGCCAGAAAAAACGCATCAACACTGAGCAGCGCAGGATCCCCTGGCGCCAATGCAAATGCCCAATTCTGGGGGTCACCCCGCAACAAGGAAATAACAATCTTAACCTGCTGAGCAGGGTTTCCAGCGGAGTGAGGTCTTAGAGACAGATACAATTTACAATTGTACTTGAAATTCAAAAAACGAGATCTATCTCCAGAAAAAAACTCTGGCATAGGAATCTTAGGTTCAGGCATAGAAGCATGTATGACAAAGTCTTGTATATTTTGCACCTTAGAAGCAAGATTATCCAGATTTGAAGCTAAACTCTGGATATCCATCTTTCAACAGCTGAGACCTGAGCCATTCAGGGATTAAGAGGAGAAAAAAGCAGCAGGCTGCAATTATGGCTAGACAGAACTTCAGAACACAAAAAAAAAAAAGGGTCAGGAAACTTCTTTTCTCTCTTTCTTCAGCCAATATATTGTTGGCCGGCTATACTGTCATGATTCCCAATGGCAGGGACATAGTCATAAACAGGACTAGCTCTAGGAAGATGGAATCTAAGCTGACCGCGATGCTAAACCCAACGCACAACTAACAATAGCCGGGGAACATACCTACGTTTTATCCCCAGACGTCCCGCACCAGCCGGAGATCCAGCCACCCCCAATAGAGGAAAACACAGACTTGGCCTGCCTCCAGGGAAACCCCAAAGTGATAGCAGCCCCCAACATATAATGACGGCTAGCTGAGAGGAAAGCACGTACGCAGTATGAATACAGGTTCAGCAAAGAGAGGCCCACCAACTAGATAGCAGAAAATACAAAAGAGGACTTCGCGGTCAACTCAAAACCCTGCAAAATACCATCCTGAAATTACTTTTACTCCGATATCAACTCATGATACCGGAGTGGTCATTTCAGTTCACTAGAGCTTCCAGCAGCAAGGTTCATATAGATGCACGCTGGACAAAAACATACGAAAATACAAATGATTCAACTTAGCTGAATTAGCAGACTTGGAGCAGGTAGCAAGCACAGAGAACTCTGGTAACATTGATAGCCGGCACTAGAATGACTGAAAAGCCAGACTATATAGGAAACTCCCATTTCCTGATGGGAACAGGTGAACTGGAAATAAGGGACAGAAGTCAGCCAGTACCACCAGTAGCCACCAGAGGGAGCCCACAAACAGAATTCACAACAGTGGATAATCATTTTTAAGTACTGTAGTTTTCCTTTAATTAGAGTCACCTGGAAAACTAATTATCACGTGTTTAAGATTGATTTCAGTGATGCATTGAGCCCTGAGACACAATGCCATGCATGAGTTTATTTGAAAAACAAAACAATTAAGTCGTTTTGACACTTAAATCCAATTTGCATAATAACTTGGAACACAGTGTACTTGAACAGGAGAAAAAAACAAATGTGTAAATATACAATGCTTTGCTACGTACGAGAAATGGCTGGGTGAATCTCTGGTGTTTTTTCAGTATTGATGTTATTCAATTCATATGACATTCTTTCTAAAAATCAGTGACTAGTGATGGGCGAACCCCTGTATGTTCGGATCAAGCAGGTTCGGACAAACATTTAGAAAAAAGTTTAGTTCGGGTACCAGAACAGTACCGGAATAACATTCAAATGAATGGGGGGCCTGAACATCTGGTGTTTGCCATGCTGACATCTGCACGACAGCCTGAGCCAGCAGCTGTGACCAGAGGTAAAAAGTTTACCACAGGTCACAGAGGCATCGGCTGATTTACTACTCGCATCAGCCAAAACCTGCTGTCGCTAATATCAGCGAGAGCAGGTTCGGCTAATGGGAGTATTCATCAGCTGATGCCTGTGCTTTAAATAAAATTTTAAAAAAACAACATTGGGGAAGGGTCTCTTCTATTTTTGGTAACCGGAGCAGGTAAAACCGACAGCTGCGGACTGGAACCTTCAGCTGTCAGCTTTATCGTGGTTGGTTATTAAGAACAGAAGGGTCCCCATGTTTGTTTTTTCTTAATTAAAAATTAAAAAAAACACAATGTAAGTGGTTCACCGAGGTTCAACTATGAAATTCGGTGAAGTTTCTCACTGAAGAGCTCAGCGCTAGACACAGACAGGAGCGACTGTGTTCTGGCAGGTGGGGAGAGCGGTTCTCTATGTGACCATTCTCTCCAAAGCATTAGAATTGTCGTGGGACAGTATGGATTGGCTGTACGTCCGTCAGGTGATGGATACGGCTTTTTTTTTTTTAATTAACAAGAGACATGGGCATTAGTAGATTAACCCGTTAGTGACAGTCAATTTGGTACTTAATGACCATACCAATTTTTACAATTCTGACAACTGTCACTTTATGCGGTTACTAGACTGTGGCCCGATTCTAATGCATCGGGAATTCTAGAATATGCATGTCCCCGTAGCATATGGACAATGATGATTCCAGAATTTGCGGCAGACTGTGCCCGTCGCCGATTGGTCGCGGCAGACTGTGCCCGTCGCTGATTGGTCGAGGCAACCTTTATGACATCATCGTCGCCATGCTGTGCCCGTCGCTGATTGGTCGAGGCCTGGCGGCCTCGACCAATCAGAGACGCGGTATTTCCAGGACAGACAGACAGACAGAAAAACCCTTAGACAATTATATATATAGATAGCTCTGGAACGCTTCAACGTATCCCACTGATTCGGAGATTGTTTTCTCATGACATATTGTACTTCATGTTAGTGGTAAACTTTCTTCGATATAACTTGCGTTTATTTATGAAAAAAATAACGGACATTTGGCAAAAAAGTTGAAAATTTAGCATTTTTCAAACTTTTAATTTTTGCATCCTTAAATCAGAGTGGTGTCACACAAAATAGTTAATAAATAACATTTCCCATATGCCAACTTTACATCAACGCAATTTTGGAAACTTTTTTTTGTTAGGATGTTATAACGGTTAAAAGTTGACCAGTGATTTCTCATTTTGCCAACAAAATTTACAAAACCATTTTTTTTTTTTAGGGATCACCTCACATTTGAAGTGAGTTTGGGGGTCAATATAACAGAAAACACCCAAAAGTGACAATTCTAAAAATTGCACCCCAAAAGGTGTGCAAAACCACATTCAAGAAGTTTATTAACCCTTCAGGTGCTTCGCGAGAACTAAAGCAATGTGGAAGGGAAAAAAATGAACAGTTTACTTTAGGGTCTATCACAGTGATCAAAATGAACAAATAGGAAAAATTTCCAATTGTGGCCGGGTGCTAGCCGGCAGATCTCAGTGGGCACACTGCGCATGGGCCCGCCATTTTCTCCCGGAGGTACCGGGGAAGAGAGGGGGGAGATAACTCAGGGCACCCCAATTCTCTCTCCTCTGATGTGCGATCACATCAGAGGTGAGAGAAATTAAATGGAAAATCGGACTTCTTTCTTTGCGGTCGCCGTTATACAGCTAACGGCAATCGCAACACCGGGTTTGGTAAAAACCGACCTGAATAATGTTCTCTGGGGTTTCAGCTACACCCGGTAGCCAAGACCCTGGAGAAATTCCGAATCTGGAGGGCGCTATACCCTTTTTCCTCAGCGCTGTTAAAAAGCGATACTGTGGCATAAGTACCCTTAATTGAAGCTGTTAAAAGAAGTATCGGCTGTAAATAAGGGGTTAAGAGTTGGGTGAGTATTTTTGTTTATTATTTTCTGTTTTTTTTTTACCAGGGACAAGGGCTTCAATAGAATGGGCGCGTATAACTTTTAAAATAAATTTATAGAACAGGGTGTGGATTTTTATTTCAAATAAAGGACTTCGGTCTGGGTATTTTATTTACAACATGAATGTGGGGATAGTAATGGATAGACATCTTAGAAACACTTCTCCATTACTAACCAATGGGCTTGTGGTCACCTCTGCATTGTCAGATGGCATCAACACCCATTTACAACTGCGTCAGGTCAAGTGAGAAATGGCGCATCTAATAGATGCGCCTTTTCCGGGGCAGCTGCAGGCTGGTATTTTTAAGCTTTCCGCTTTAGCTTGGCTGGTTATCAAAAATGTTGGGTGGGGACCCCACGTCTTTTTTTTATTATTTCATTTAAAAAGTAGAACAAAAAAACTGCTCTATTCTTGATAACCAGCAATAAAGCTGTGACAGCTGGGGGTTGAAGCTGAGTTTTTCCTGCACTGGGTATCAAAGATAGAAGAGATCCCACGTCATTTAGAAAAAAAAAAAAATTATAATTATATATATATATATATATAGCACAGGTGTAGGCTGACGAATACTCCCATGAACTAATGTTATTAGCGACAGCAGGAACAGGCTGATGGGAATAGAATTCTAGACTGACCGGGGCAAACTTTTTATCGCCGGTCACAGCTCCTGTAGCTCTGACAATCTAACCACCGATTAGAGCCTCCGACGTTTCTCGTGACGTCATGCAGATGACAGCATGGGAAACACCCAATGTTTGGAGTGCCGGACCTGAACAGTAACACAGACTTCTTGGAGAAGTCAATATCTGGGGTCCATGCCTGAACAGTAGGTGTTCGGCATGGCCCATCACCATCAGTGACATGATGAGTATGCTACAGATACATAAACAAAGAACAAAAAAAACAAAACAACCTACATTGCTCTTTTACATGTGCCAGAAAACTTTCTACCAACCGTCCAAACAAGAAAGCATCACGAGCATGGCTTAAAGATCCGGGCAAAATGCCAAACTCTGCGGACTGAAAAGAAAAAAATATATAAAATTATGCTTAAATATAGAAATTTACCAAAAGACAAGCAAACATTGTCACTACTGGGCCAACAATAATGTTTGGTGCAACAATCATCAGGGACAGGGAGAAACATAAAACAGGCCCATAGCAACTAATAAACCTTTATATGCTTTGTTAAATACATGATTCCCTGCAAAAGAAAAAAGGATGCTGAAGGCAATAACTGATATTGCCAGGGAATGCTGCCACACACTTACATTGGGCAGTGCACAGTCCTCCAAGGCGAGAGACCCACTTAAAGGGAACCAGTCAGGTCCCCTATGCCCTCCAACCCAGCAGTATTTACCGTATATACTCGAGTATAAGCCGAGATTTTCAGCCCAAATTTTTGGGCTGAAAGTGCCCCCTCGGCTTATACTCGAGTCACGGTCGGCGGGTGAGGGGGAGAGGGCGCCGAGGCATACTTACCTAGTCCCGGCGATCCTGACGCTCCCCCTCCCCGTCCCACGGTCTCCGGGTGCAGCAGCTCTTCCCCTGTTCAGCGGTCACGTGGGACCGCTCATTAGAGAAATGAATAGGCTGCTCCACCTCCCATAGGGGCGGAGCCGCATAATTCATTTCTCTAATCAGCGGTGCCGGTGACCGCTGACAGAGGAAGAGGCTGCGGCACCGAAGACCAGCTGTCCGGGGGAAGGAGCGGGACGCCGGGAGCAGGTAAGTATTACATATTCACCTGTCCTCGTTCCACACGCCGGGCGCTGTCTCTCTTCCTCCTGTGCAGATCAGAGGGCGCGATGACGCATATAGTGTGCGCGCCGCCCTCTGCCTGATCAGTCAGTGCGGAGAGACGCCGGGACGGGACGCTGAGGAGCTGCAAGCAAGACAGGTGAGTATGTGTTTTATTATTTTTATTGCAGCAGCAGCACAGCTATGGGGCAATAATGGACGGTGCAGAGCACTATATGGCACAGCTATGGGGCAATAATGGTGCAGAGCACTGTATGGCACAGCTATGGGGCAATAATGGTGCAGAGCACTATTGTTATGATCCTTAGTGGTTGAGGATCACGAATTACTCCAGCTAAGTAACAAACATAGGACAAGCTCTAGGGAGGTGGCAAACTGGACTGACCGCAAATCTGAACCTATCCAAACACACTAGAAGTAGCCGGTGAACGTGCCTAAAAATCCTAGACGTCTCGAGCCAGCCTGAGGAACTAACTACCCCTAGAGAGAAAGAAAGACCTCTCTTGCCTCCAGAGAAATAATCCCCAAAGATATAGAAGCCCCCAACAAATAATAACGGTGAAGTAAGAGGAAGGCACATACACAGGGGTGAAAGCAGATTCAGCAAATGAGGCCCACTAATACTAGATAGCAGAAAATAGTAAAGGGGTCTGTGCGGTCAGTAAAAAATCCTTACAAAATATCCACACTGAGATTTCAAGAACCCCCGCACAAACTAACGGTGTGGGGGGAGAAACGCAGTCCCCTAGAGCAACCAGCAAGCGAGGAGATCACATCTTAGCAAGCTGGACAAGAAACATGATGAATGCTGATAATCAAAAAATGAACGGACAAAAACTTAGCTTGTCTTGGAGAGGCTGGGAGCAAGGTAATCACAAGGAATCTGAAGAGCACTGAATACATTGATAGCAGGCAAGGAACTGAGTATCTAGGTGAGCTAAATAGGAAACCAACCAAGGATAACGAACCAGCTGATGCAGCACACCTGCAGAAAGACAACACTATACAGTACCGCTTGTGACCACTAGAGGGAGACTAAAAATAGAGTTCACAACACACTATATGGCACAGCTATGGGGCAATAATGGTGCAGAGCACTGTATGGCACAGCTATGGGGCAATAATGGTGCAGAGCACTGTATGGCACAGCTATGGGGCAATAATGGTGCAGAGCACTATATGGCACAGCTATGGGGCAATAATGGTGCAGAGCACTGTATGGCACAGCTATGGGGCAATAATGGTGCAGAGCACTGTATGGCACAGCTATGGGGCAATAATGGTGCAGAGCACTATATGGCACAGCTATGGGGCAATAATGGTGCAGAGCACTGTATGGCACAGCTATGTGGCAATAATGGTGCAGAGCACTGTATGGCACAGCTATGGGGCAATAATGGTGCAGAGCACTGTATGGCACAGCTATGGGGCAATAATGGTGCAGAGCACTATGGCACAGCTATGGGGCAATAATGGTGCAGAGCACTGTATGGCACAGCTATGGGGCAATAATGGACGGTGCGGAGCACTATATGGCACAGCTATGGGGCAATAATGGTGCAGAGCACTGTATGGCACAGCTATGGGGCAATAATGGTGCAGAGCACTATATGGCACAGCTATGGGGCAATAATGAACGGTGCAGAGCACTATATGGCACAGCTATGGGGCAATAATGGTGCAAAGCACTATATGGCACAGCTATGGGGCCATAATGAACGGTATGGAGCATCTATTTTTATTTTTGAAATTCACCGGTAGCTGCTGCATTTTCCACCCTAGGCTTATACTCGAGTCAATATGTTTTCCCAGTTTTTTGTGGCAAAATTAGGGGGGTCGGCTTATACTCGGGTCAGCTTATACTCGAGTATATACGGTAGTTATTATTTATGAGTAAATTACCTGCCTAACCAGCCCTGTATAACATTTTTCTGTAAAAATTAGGTTTAAAAAAGGAATTTATAGGGTCCCTATTTATTATGTAAATGAGGGTTTTGACTAGTCGATGGGGTGTTAAGTTTACACAGACTAGTCAGCCCTCTTTCCATGTTATCACGCCCCTGTGGGGCTGATCACAATTTGCAGGAGCGGTCATCATAAACCTAATTTTTACAGAAAAATGTTTTACAGAGCTGATTAGGCAGGGAATTTACTCATAAATAAGTGACTACTGATGGATTGGAGCGCATGGGGGACAGAACAGTTTCCTTTTAATATTACCTCTCTGCGTAGGCTAATAAACAGGCTCCTGAACTTGCCAATCCCTTTTCAACACCCATATGCCCCTATGAGGAATATGGACAGGGAATTAAATCAAAAAGTGTTCAATGGACCAGATTTCCATGGTCTTCTACAAATAGGTCTTGCTCACAAAACCATATTTGAGAACTGTATGAAGGTGTTGTACCCCAGCATCAAGAAAGTAAAGGGCATGCCATACAATGATGTGATTCATATACTGCATTAAGTCAGCCAAAACTTCTCAAGAGAATTGAATAATTTAACATTCAGCAGCTAGATTGTATCCTCTGAGATGACACCTCATTATCAAAGTCTCTGTGGGAGTAATTATAAAGTGTAAACAGAGGACGATAACACAATTACCACAGCACTTTGAAAGGAATGGGGATATATAAGCTCACATATATAAGAACTGTGAAAGCACATCAGAAAAAAAACAACTTCACATGCTTTTGTCATCTTTCTACTTGTTGATAAATGGACACAATTTGGGAATCTTGGAAAAAAATACATACGGTATTTGTGACACCTTGGATGACCCAGGAGACCAGTACTAGATAGTGGTTTAATAACTTACACCCTTTTCTTCCTTCCACTGTGGGCAAAGATGTAGCAAGACACCAAAATTATAGTGATTGCCCATGCTAAACTTAACGTAAAACTGTACCTATTTTTTTTTAGATTGGCCAAGATTTCTTTAAATAGTTATAAAGCAGGACATGCATTAAAATAAGTCTCTAAATTGCCTGCTGCTCAGACGGTTCTGATGATCTTTCATAGCGGTTCTGCATTAATAAATACTAATAATGTTTTTAATACCCTCAGATACCTGCAGAAGTCAATGGCCTAGTACTCGATCATCCACACAGTCTGAATGTCATCGCTGAAAGACAGCTAGCAAAAAAAAAAAAAAACACCAGGACCACGGGAGGGATGGAACAGGAGCAGAAGGTGATTTACCAGGCAGGTGAAGTTATTATATTAAAACATATTTGCATTCTATGGCTTGACAAAAAGTTAGGACATCCCCTTTTATTCTCAGAAAACATCAGTAAGGTCTATGGAGATGCAGAACCCGCCAATTAAGCAGGCTAGCAACTATTGCATGATCTGTAGACACCCCAGTTCTCTGGAATGGTGGAGCCCTCCGCAGTAAAACAATGCTCTAACACTTAAGGTACCTTCACACTAAGCGACGCTGCAGCGATACAGACAACGATGCCGATCGCTGCAGCGTCGCTGTTTAGTCGTTGTGTGGTCGCTGGAGAGCTGTCACACAGACGGCTCTCCAGCGACCAATGATGCCGAAGTCCCCTGGTAACCAGGGTAAACATCGGGTTACTAAGCGCAGGGCCGCAATTAGTAAACCGATGTTTACCCTGGTTACCATTGTAAAAGTAAAAAAAAAAACACATACTCACATTCCGGTGCCCGGCGGCCGCTTCCCTGCACTCCTCCTGCATCCTGTGTCAGCGCCGAACATCTCCGGCATCTCCCACAGAGCACAGCGGTGACGTCACCGCTCTGCTTTACGGCCGGCACTTACACAGGATGCAGGAGGAGTGCAGGGAAGCGGACGCCGGGCACCGGAATGTGAATGTTTTTTTTTTTACTTTTACAATGGTAACCAGGGTAAACATCGGGTTACTAAGCGCGGCCCTGCGCTTAGTAACCCGATGTTTACCCTGGTTACCAGTGAAGACATCGCTGGATCGGTGTCACACACACCGATTCAGCAATGTCAGCGGGAGATCCAGCGACGAAATAAAGTTCTGGACTTTCAGCAACGACCAGCGATCTCACAGCGGGATCCTGATCGCTGCTGCGTGTCAAACACAACGATATCGCTATCCAGCACGCTGCAACGTCACGGATCGCTATCGTTATCGTTGTAAAGTCGCTTAGTGTGGAGATACCTTTACTGTAAAACCTTTATAATGAGAGGGATCAAAGAATATAACGTGCAGACCACTGTCTCGCTAATAGACTGCTCAAATAAGTCTAAAGAACACAGCAATTAGTTTGTTTTAA
Source organism: Ranitomeya variabilis (assembly GCF_051348905.1). Taxonomy (NCBI): domain Eukaryota; kingdom Metazoa; phylum Chordata; class Amphibia; order Anura; family Dendrobatidae; genus Ranitomeya; species Ranitomeya variabilis. The sequence continues at coordinate 133,858,202 of NC_135239.1, forward strand.
AAGATTCTTAATTTAAAAAAAATCGTGATGTGGAGTAGCGTAAAAGAATAATCTAACAAAAACATTGACACTATGCGTGGGAAGAGACCTCTATACATTTATCTTTTGCACATTTTAGGATATTTTTCTCACCTCTGCAGTTACCTCTGTTAGTTTACAGACCATTTCCATTCCACCTAATTTCCAGTGCCCATCTTCACTTACAAACACAGACGACAAGCAAATGTTGTTATGAGAAACTTTTCCCTGTATGGAAAAAAACAGAACGAAAAGGGGCACAACATTAATAGATAGTGATTAGTGATGAGCGAGCACTAAAATGCTTGGGTGCTCATTGCCCGGGTCCTTCGACCCGAGCAACGAGCCCAATGTAAGTCTATGAGAGACCCGAGTATTTTTACCGTGATCCCCACCCCGGGGGTCCTTTTAAGGTCTAAAAACGTCTGAAAATGATGGAAACACTGCTCAACTGACACAAACATCATGGGGATCGCCCCTGGAAGCATTCCTGACGCCTGTTGAGGGCAGAGCAAAGTACTGCAGTGCGCAGGCGCCGGGAAAGGTCAGAGAGGCCCACGCCTGCGCACTGCAGTACTTTGCTCTGCCCTCAACAGGGAGACAAAGCACGCCTGCGCAGGAGCAGCAGCGTGGAGACCAGAAGAGGACGTCATCTGATGAAGATGGGAGGCGCCGGACCCGGACCAGCAGCGGGAACGCCCCTGGGTGTGTATAATCTAATGTCTTTATCTAATCTTTTAGGATACATCGGGGGGCTTATCTACAGCATTCCAGAATGCTGTAGATAAGCCCCTGATGCCGGTGGGCTTACCTCACCCGCGATTTTGGGGGTGACAGGTTCCCTTTAATCTACCCAAGTAATTATTAATGGGGCAACATATCAAAGTAAATGGCATTTCGACGCTAAAAAAAATTAATTACACTTCCATGCAAAGTGTGAGTTTTCTCTACAGAAACACTTGAAGATCATTATATTTTTTTTCGACTGTTATAGTATCAGATAAAGAAAATAATATTGCTTCCCTGAAATCGTTTTCTTATGGAAAAGAAAAGCATTCAGTGAACTGTAGTTAAACTGTAGGCAAATATCATACATTGGAAGATGGTGGACATTAAACAAGGCACGGTTCCAAAAGATTATTTTCAAATGTCTGAAAAGTGCGTTCTTGCCCTACCAAATCCAATTCTCAATGTACAAATAAAAAAAAAAAATCACATAAAATCACAAAGTTAAGGAGAACAGATTGCAAGGCAAAAAAGGAAAGAATCTGTATCTCTTCCACCAAAACTTGATAAAACCTCAGAGTTTTGGCTGATAAAAATATCACCAATTAGTCCAAAAGCAAGTGAAACAGATTACTTTAAAACCTTGCAAGACTACAATGTTTACTAATGTGACACAAAATGATGTCTGTTTTCAGTTAAACTTTTGAGAATACCCAACAATGCAGTCTGAATGATGTGATTGGAGACAGGAGACGGTTAGTTTGAAAAAATAAAATAAAATAGTGTAGCATGAAACCTCAAGCTGTCAAACCCTTTCTTGGTTTTCAAATGGTAATGGAATCCCGACAATATGTTGAGAGCAGGATGCAGTACATTGAAGGACTATCAACATTTTATATTTTTTAATAGTATGATCTTTGTAGAATTATTTACAGGAGAATTTGGCAACTTTATTTGCCAAGTTTTTAACACTAAGGTTCAGATACGGCTTTAACCCCTTCATGACTTGGGATTTTCCATTTTTCCATGTTCGTTTTTTGCTCCCCTTCTTTCCAGAGCCATAACTTTTTTACTTTTCCGTCAACATGGCCATGTGAGGGCTTATTTTTTGCGAAACAAGTTGTACTTTTGAACGACATCTTTGGTTTTAGCATGTCATGTACTAGAAAATGGGAAAAAAATTCCAAGTGCGGTGAAATTGCAAAAAAAGTGCAGTCCCACACTTGTTTTTTATTTGGCTTTTTTGCTAGGTTCACTAAATGCTAAAACTGACCTGCCATTATGATTCTCCAGGTCAGTACGAGTTCATAGACACCTAACATGACTAGGTTATTTTTTTTACCTAAGTGGTGAAAAAAAATTTCAAACTCTGCTAAAAAAAGAAAATAAATTGCGCCACTTTACAATACTCGTAGCGTCTCCATTTTTCATGATCTGGGGTTGAGTTGAGGGCATATTTTTTGCGTGCCGAGCTGGCGTTTCTAATGATTCCAATTCGTTGCAGATACGTTCTTTTGATCGCCCGTTATTGCATTTTAATGCAATGTCGCGGCGACCAAAAGAACGTAATTCTGGCATTTCAAAATTTTTTCTCGCTCCGCCGTTTAGCAATCAGGTTAACCCCTTCATGACCCAGCCTATTTTGACCTTAATGACCTGGCCGTTTTTTGCAATTCTGACCAGTGTCCCTTTATGAGGTAATAACTCAGGAATGCTTCAATGGATCCTAGCGGTTCTGAGGTTGTTTTTTCGTGACATATTGGGCTTCATGTTAGTGGTAAATTTAGGTTGATAATTTTTGCGTTTGTGAAAAAAATGGAAATTTGGCGAAAAGTTTGAAAATTTCGTAATTTTCAAATTTTGAATTTTTCTTCTGTTAAACGAGAGAGTTATGTGACACAAAATAGCTAATAAATAACATTTCCCACATGTCTAGTTTACATCAGCACAATTTTGGAAACAAATTTTTTTTTTGCTAGGAAGTTATAAGGGTTAAAATTTGACCAGTGATCTCTCATTTTTACAACAAAATTTACAAAACCATTTTTTTTAGGGACCACCTCACATTTGAAGTCAGTTTGAGGGGTCGATATGGCTGAAAATACCCAAAAGTGACACCATTCTAAAAACTGCACCCCTCAAGGTGCTCAAAACCACATTCAAGAAGTTTATTAACCCTTCAGGTGTTTCACAGCAGCAGAAGCAACATGGAAGGAAAAAAAGAACATTTAAATTTTTAGTCACAAAAATTATCTTTTAGCAACAATTTTTTTTATTTTCCCAAGGGTAAAAGGAGAAACTGGACCCTGTAAGTTGTTGTCCAATTTGTCCTGAGTACGCTGATACACCACATGTGAGGGGAACCACTGTTTGGGCGCACGACAGGGCTCAGAAGGAAAGGAGCGCAATTAGAATTTTTGAATAAAAAATTGGCTCCCATCTTTAGCGGACACCATGTCGCGTTTGGAGAGCCCCTGTGTGCCTAAATATTGGAGCTCCCCCATAAGTGACTACATTTTGGAAACTAGACCCCCCAAGGAACTTATCCAGATGCATAGTGAGCACTTTAAACCCTCAGGTGCTTCACAAATTGATCCGTAAAAATTAAAGTACTTTTTTTTTTTTTTCACACAAAATTTCTTTCAGCCTCAATTTTTTCATTTTCACATGGGCAACAGGATAAAATGGATCCTAAAATTTGTTGGGCAATTTCTCCTGAGTAGGCCGATACCTCATATGTGGGGGTAAACCACTGTTTGGGCGCACGGCAAGGCTCGGAAGGAAAGGCGCGCCATTTGACTTTTTGAATGGAAAATTAGCTCCAATCGTTAGCGGACACCATGTCGCGTTTGGAGAGCCCCTGTGTGCCTAAACATTGGAGCTCCCCCACAAGTGACCCCATTTTGGAAACTAGACCTCCCAAGGAACTAATCTAGATGTGTGATGAGCACTTTGAACCCCCAAGTGCTTCACAGAAGTTTATAACGCAGAGCCGTGAAAATAAAAAATATTTTTTATTTTCTCAAAAATGATTTTTAGCCCGCAATTTTTTATTTTCACAAGGGTTACAGGAGAAATTGGACCTCAAAAGTTGTTGTCCAGTTTGTCCTGAGTACGATGATACCCCATATGTGGAGGTAAAACACTGTTTGGGCACATGTCGGGGCTCGGAAGGGAAGTAGTGACGTTTTGAAATGCAGACTTTGATGGAATGATCTGCGGGCGTCACGTTGCATTTGCAGAGCCCCTGATGTGCCTATACAATAGAAACCCCCCACAAGTGACCCCATTTTGGAAAATAGACCCCCAAATGAACTTATCTAGATGTGTGGCGAGCACTTTGAACCCCCAAGTGCTTCACAGAAGTTTATAACGCAGAGCCGTGAAAATAAAAAATAATTTTTCTTTCCTCAAAAATAATTTTTTAGCCTACAATATTTTATTTTCCCGAGGGTTACAGGAGAAATTGGACCCCAAAAGTTGTTGTCCAGTTTGTCCTGAGTATGCTGGTACCCCATATGTGGGGGTAAACCACTGGGCACACGTCGGGGCTAGGGAGGGAGAGAGCACCATTTGACTTTTTCAACGCAAGATTGGCTGGAATCAATGGTGGCGCTGTTCAAAACAGCTGACATGTCCCGGCTTTGATGCGGGCTCAGCGCCAGAGCCCTGCATCAAAGCGGGGGTTCTGACCTCGGACGTACTATCCCTTCCGAGGTCAGAAAGGGGTTAAAGAAGGCTAATATTTGCAATATAACACAATTTTATTTCAAAGTACAAAATTCAAGGAATAGTATGATTGAATAGTATGAGTGCATACACTTTTGTATATGTGAACATACAAAGGTTAAAGGGAACTTTGTCACCCCCCTGGCGTTTTTAAATAAAAGAGCCACCTTGTGCAGCACTAACGCTGCATTCTGTCAAGGTGGTTCTTTTACTTGGGGTCCCTTCCAACGCAGAAGTATTCATTTTTATAATTTACCCGCCATACCGGTTGTCTGTCCGGGGGTCATGTTTTCCCCCCCAGACACAAACGCCTCCCACCCACCACTCATTTCCTCCATGCGCCGCCTCCTCTGCATTCATTTACGTCCCCGGCACCAGGATTGCAAGTTTTTTGTTTTCGGACATGTGCAATTTGCGCTGCCCTTTGACTCACATCACATGATGTCTTTATTCTCGCGCCTCCGTGTACCGCGGCCCGAGATCCCGCCCCGCAGTCTCTTCTGATTTATTCACACAGCGGGGTGGGATCTCGGGCCACGGTTCCCTTTAAGTCCATATAAGGATTAAATACATATAATGATTAAGTATATATAAAGATTAACTACATACAGTATACTTACATCATCACCAAGAGGCTTTTAAACCTCATCTGTCTGGAATATCAGAGAAGCAACACCAAGACAGGGAACCCATGGGATATTCACTACACTGCATGGGCGTCCCCCAATTATGCAGATATGACCATAGTGTACATGTACAGGTACCTCAGTTTTTGCATCTATCTTAGTCATGTTTCTCTGGTCTTATATAGTGATTTACACTATGTAGTAACTCTAGTTTCACCCAGCCCTTCAAGTGGTCAGCTTTCAAGGTCGGATGAAACTGATATATCATGGAGTCATCAGACGAGAGGCCATAAATCCTTAGAATATAAAAGCCACAAGGATTTAGATAAAAGCACCACAGGCAGAGGTTCAGTAAACCTTAATGTTTTACAACGCCAAACAACAGACATATAGAAGCTTAGAACGGTTTGTGAAGTGAACAAACATTTCTCAAGATTGTGTCACTATGAGCATTGTCTGTCACATCAGTAAATGTTTTGCAAGAAAAAGCTATGTAATTGTCTGAATGCATACAGTATATTTCAATCTGGATTAAAAATCGCCATTTGTATATTTGCACTACACTATTAACAGCAATCATATCTATATTCAGCCTTTCTAGAAAAACTTAAGCTTACTCTGGATAATCATGACAATCTTCTTGACCAGTATCTATAGGTAAGTAATGTTAAAACAAGCTGCTACTATGAATTCCGGAAATAAAATTGAGAACTGCAAGAAAGTGAAGATGCGTTAAACCATAACTGTGACCATGCTCAGTTTTCCATAACTGTTCCGTTCGGCTGTGTAGTAAATATTGGAGACACAATAGATGATCTGACATCCTTTCAAAAAATTACTTTACAGATAAAAAGACCATTTATTATTATTCCTGTTTATTATCCAAAAAAGAAAGAAGGAACATGCAGTCTCCCTCATACAAGTTCTCTCAGCCAAAATTGATTACCGTAAGTCCTCTGCATCTACAAGTATTCAGCCATCACATTTTTGTATTGAACTCTTACCATTTGATGCAGCCAAAGTTATGGCTCTCAAGGAGAGAAACTAATATAGTGGACAAAGAAATATTTGTAATGAACTACTGAGCGAAACCAACAGCATTGTTTTATCAAATTTATATGAAGTGTTTGTGTCCAATGAGAGCAACCAGGCAACACAAAAAGGAGCTTTTCAAGTGAGCTCTTTAAGGTACACAAATGTTATGAAGTCTTTGCCAACAAGGATGTGGTTTCACCAATGGGGGGTACCTTTTCTAAAAAAATGCTATTGCCATCACAGCGCCCCTTCCCCAAAATTCCGTGGCCTATAACAGTACAGAAGATGTTCACCTAGGTCATGTAGTCGAAGAGAAGGAAGAGACATTGCAGGAAACGGAGTTAAAAAGTAGGCCGAATGTAGGGATGTGGGTCTCTGAGACTTGTAATGGAGTGCATGAGCTGACAAACAATTCCCCAATGGTGGGCATCCATCTTAATAAAAAAAAAAACTAGTGCCATTACAGCCCCCCCTTGCCCAAAATGCAGTGGTCTATAACAGTACACAGCCCGTTCACCCTGCTCATCTAGTGGCAGGTGAGGAAGAGACATTGCAGGAAATCGAGTTAAGAAGTAGGCCCAATGTAGGGGTGTGGGTCTCAGACTTGCAATGTAGTGCATGAGCTGACAAACAATTCCCCAATGGGGGGGGGGGGGGTACATTTTTAAAAATTATTTCATGGGGATCATAGACACCCTTGTCGAAAAATTGACTGTGTTGCAGCACTGATGCACCCTGGTGATCTAGTGGTGGAAAAATGATGAGAGGTGGAGGAAGGCCCCATTAAAAACTAGTCCCAATTTAAAGGAGTGGGTCTCCTAGACTTGTAATGCCCATACACTAAGTGTATGGGCTAACAAACATTTCCCCATGGGGGGTACATTTTTAAAAAATATAATATGGGCATCATAGACACCCTTGCAAACACTGGGACTGCCTGTAGCGGCACAGAAGACGTTAAGCCTGGTGATCTAGTGGTGGAGAATGAGGAGACATAGATTAATCATATTGAAATCAAGCAAATAAAGGATTTGAATCCACCCATGAAAGTAAATATCAAAAGGGAGGGGCGAACACAGGTTCACATATTTGAAGCCAGAATGTGTCCAACAAGATCTGTTTGTCTCTAGCAACAGCTCAGAGACAGGGATATAAATAAAAATTAAATATAAAAGTCTTTGAATAATTTACTATTATAGAAGTATACTCCACCTCATTAGAGGACTTTCCAGAGAAAGGTAAAGTGGAAAACAATAAGTGGGAATAATAGACGCACAACTCTTTTTTGACATTTCACCCTGTGGGAGTAACATTTGTTTTGGTTTCTAATTAGTAACGGGCATCATAAAAACACCCTTGCACAAAAAAAAGTGACTTGGGCATCACAGAATCCGTTCACCCTGGTGTTCTACTGGTTGTGGATGATGAGGATAAGGCTAACACCAAACCGACCAACTAAGGAAGCGTATACCCATGCGTGGTTGTGAAGAGGTGCATGAGAATACACCTCCTAAAAAAAAATGTATTTGAGATTATGTTTCGCTGTTTTTACTTGGTGGTGTACAGAAGTCTGGCCCAAGCCAGCCCTTGTCCATTTTTGTAAGAATCCGCCTGTCAGCATTTTCATTATCTGTTATAATTCCACCATCGGCACTAAAAACCCACTCAGACAGAATGCTAGCAGCAGGGCAGGCCAAGACCTCCAAGGCGAAGAGAGCCAGTTCATGCCACGTGTCCAGCTTTGATACCCAATAATTAAAAGGCACAGAGGAATCCCGAAGGAAGTTTGTGCGATCTGCAAGGTACTCCCTCAGCATCTTCCCAAACACTGCACTTCTTGTGACAGCACCCCTTGCCTCTGCCACCACGATGGGATTGTCTGGGAAAACTGTTCAAGAACTTTGCCATTGTTCTCCTGCCTGAGCTGGATTATTCTTGTCTCTCTCGCTTGGACTCCTTGGTTGTACAACAAACTGACATCTGATGCCAGCGTTCTCACATGGGAATTTTGGAAGTATTTCCGCTTCAAGGGCCCTCTGGTACTGCAACAATTTAGTACACCTCTCTGCCTTTGGCAGAAGAGATTGAAAGTTCTCCTAGTAGCGTGGGCCTATAAGTGTCACCAACCAGTAATGTGTGTCACCAAAAAATTTTATAATGCGAGGGTCACGTAAAACTCTGCGCGACAAAGTTAGCCATGCCTGCCAGACTGCTAACAGGCAAGACTTCTGTATCTTCACCAACAGGACGACTGACCATGTGGTCTTTCTCCTCCTCATCCTCCTCCCTCTCCTCAGGCCATCCCCGCTGAACAGAAGGTATGACAGCTGTGCTTGTAGTACCGTCTATAGCGCCTGAAAGTAGCTCCTATTATTCCTCTTCATTTCCTACCAATCCAAGTTGGGAAGACATGAGGCTGGGTTGAGTGTAATCCCCCTGTATGGTTCCTTGATCAATGTCCTCATACTCTGCTTGCAATGCATCCTCTTATTGTGAGCAGAGAGGTTTTCAGAATGCTGAGAAGTAGGATGGTGACGCTAATTATGGAGTTATCGCTGCTCACCATCTTGGTGCAGTCCTCAAAGTTTTGTAGGATGGTACATATGTCAGACATCCATGTCCACTCCTGAGGTCTTATGTGTGGAGTCTGAACTGAATATCGACGGCCTTGTTGATGTTGGTAATCAACAACTGCCCTCTTCTGCTCACAAATCCTTTCCAACATAAAAAGTGTAGAGTTACAACGCGTGGGGACATCACACACCAGTCGGTGAGCCGGAAGCTGAAAAAGCTGCTGAAGCACAGCAAGGGCAGCTGAAGCTGACTTTCTAAAAAAGGGCAGACGGCTCACTTTCACTAGCAGATCCAGGTAGCTTTTCAGAAAATGCTGAACCACGAGGTTAAGCACATGGGCCAGACAAGGTACGTGTGTGAGCTCACCTTGCCTCAGAGTAGCCACCAGGTTTCAGCCATTGTCACACACGACCATGCCTGGCTGTAGGTTCAGCGGTGTCATCCAAATATCTGACTGCTCTTTCAGCGCTGTCCAAAACTCTTCTGCATTGTGCAGTTTGTCACATATGCAGATTAGCCTCAGCATAGCCTGTTGCCGCTAGGCTGCGGCAGTGCTTCCAGCTTTTGACTGATGTGTTGATTTCAGAGATGGAGGCTGAAGAGGAGGAGGTGGTGCAGGAGCTGTAGACTGTGGGGGCAGCCCTGATTGACATAGGGCCGCAAACCTCGGTGTGGGGAGGAGGTGTTCCATCCCAAGGTCCGACTGGGTCTCGACTTCCACCATGTTAACTCAGTGTGCCGTCAGAGAGATGTTCCGTCCCTGGCCACAAGCACTTGTCTACGTGTCCGTTGTTAGGTGCTTTCCAAGTAACAGCATTGTTGAGGGCACAGGTAATGTTTTTGGACACATGTTGGTGTAATGCCAGTACAGCACACCGTGAGAAATAGTGGAGAGAGTACCTTGGGATGGCCGCCGCCAACAGGTTGTGGAAAGCTTCCATCTCAACAAGCCTAAAAGGCAACATTTCGAGCACAAGCAGAAGAGAAATGTAAGAATTTAGGACTGTGGCATGTGGGGTGTTGTCTGGGTATTTCAGCTTGTGCTCCAATGACTGGAGGCTGAAGGCTTTGCTGGGACAAGGACGTGGACAGGCTTGATGATGGTGCTGCTTGACTGTGGGCAACAACAGGTGCAGGGCTAGAGGCATTTTCACATGCACGGTGGACTGGGAATTGGCTTCTACGCAAAACAGTGGAAGAAGCAGTGGTGTCACCTGCAGACAGTGTTCCTGGAGCCTGGGGTTCAGCCCAGAAAGTCGGGTGCTTTGCTGCCATGTGCCTGATCATGCTGGTGGTGGTCAGGCTGGTAGTTTTGCTACCCCTGCTGATGCGGGCATGGCAAGCGCTGTAAATGGCCTGTTTGGTGTTATCGGCAAAGTGTTTAAAAAATAACCAGACTCGGGAAGATCTAACAGTTGGAATGGCAACCTCCCTCATGTTGGTGTTACGGGGAACGGATGCACACCTTCTGTCTGTGGCCACCACACTGCTTCTTCCTGCCTGTTGGGGTGATATGCCTCCTTCCCCATGTGTGCTGCTGTCCTCGCTCTGCATGTCCTCCTGCCAGGTTGGGTCAGTCACTGTCATCCACAACCTCGTCTTCCACATTCGCACCCTGCTCCCCCTGACTTTCTGGCAATTGTGTCTCATAATCGTCCACCTCTTGTGACAATTTCCCACCATCGCCTTCGCGTGACTGTGGCTGTTCAAAGCTTTGCGCATCGCTACATCTGATCTCATATGGCCCCACTTCAATTTGACCAGCCGAGAGTCCGGAAAATTGAAAGGGAAAACTGAACAGCTCTTCAGAGTGTTTAAATGTGGGATCAGTTGTCTCACGGCACTCGGCATGGTGGAAGACAGGAGGATCAGGGTGAGGAATATCCATTCCACACTCATGGCTACTCGGACTGGACCATGTGGAAGACATGGTGGTGGTGGTGGCAGCTAAGTGACTGGAAGCATTAGCCGCTATCCAACCAATAACCGTTTCACACGGCTTTGGATTCAATAGTGGTGTGCTGCGGTCCCCTAGAAACTGGGACAGGAAGGTCAAGCGAGAAGATGTGGGTCTTTGTTGTGGCCCACTTTCAGCTTGGCCATGTCCTCTGCATGCACCATCAGTGTCACGTTCACTTCCCCGTCCCTTGCCCATTTTAAATGGACTACTGCAAAAGCTCAACACAAATGTATTTATTTGAAGCTAAATTATATCTGATCAGTATGCCTGCAAAGCTACAATTTTTCCACCACCGATACACCAGGTCTCAGTGTGACAGGCTGTATACATTTTTGGGGGGGGTTTTGGTGAATTTTAGAAAACAAAAAATTTTGAATAAGGCTAGCACACAGAACTATGATACGTATGCCTGCAAAGCTACGATTTTTCCACCACAGATACACCAGCCATCTGCCTCAGTTAACAGACTGATCTAAATGAGGCTTTGATTTTGGGGGCACAACTAAATTGTGTCAACAAGTTGGCTATGACACAAAAACAAAAAAAATATTTTTTTGGCACACACATCTGGTGTCTGGTCCCCCCCCAAAAATGGTAGATTTGCACGTTGTTAGATTTCAATAACCTGGCTGTAGTAGGCAGCGTGAAAAAGCAAAGAAATGTTAAAATAAGGGGGCTATGGATTGCTTTAGAATAAAAAGGAGCAGGTATCAGGTGAAGAAAAAACAAAAAAAAACAAAAACAGAAAAATGCAGCTAGATATACTGTATATATTAAATAAGCAGCAGACAGTAATGGAGCTTTTGGAGGTTTGCAGTGAGAGCTATGTACGCACATACAGTGCCTGCAGGCCTTGCACTGATGTGGATATGTGCACATAGTCTCCTCTGCCTACCTAGCGCTGCAATCTTGGGACCCACGAATTAGCCCTAAAAAGGACTGTTGTTTTCTCAGGAGTTGCGGACTGAACAGTTGCAGAACTACACTAACTAATAAAAGCACAATTCTGACCCTATCTCAGCAGCAGCTCTCCCTACACTCGCTGAATCCGGAGCTGAATGCGGCGAGCAGGGCGGCGCCAGGTCTCTTATACTTGTGATGATGCTGTGCAGCCAAGCCAATCACTGCACGACCACAACAAAGATATCTGCGACATTTCATGGCCTGTCAGACAATCTCTGCAGCATGAATTGGTCTCTGAAGTCCGCCAAAAATGCTGGGTGGAGACCTCAGTTCCCGCTGAGTAATCCCAGAAATGCTCGATACTCGCCGAGTACAGTGATACTCAGGCGAGGACCGAGTAGCGGCGAGCGCTTTCGATCACTAATAGTGTTGTACCTTTCATCACTTCACATAAAGGGAATGTATCAGATTTTTATATTACTTTTTATTTATGTTTTTCTCCCATATCTCAATCTAAGGCGTGAGGAACTTTTCTGACAGAAAAAAGCAGAAACGGAAGCAGATACTCCCAGTCTCGACTGACCTTCTATATGACTTTCTTAAGCATGGCCTTTAAGATTTTATTTAAGCGCTCTACTAGGCCGTCTGTCTGCGAATGGTAAACTAAGGATCGCAGCTGGGCAACCTGGAGGACCCTACACAGCTCTCATTACCTTGCTCATGAAGGGGGTTCCCTGGTCTGTCAAAGTCTCCTTTAGCAGGCCCGTCCTAGCAAAAATATGGACAAGTTCCCGGGTGATACACTTGGCCGAAGAGATCCTTAGTGGTACTGCTTCAGGGTACCGGGTCACACAGTCCATTACCACTAGTATATATTGGAGCCCTTGTGCATACTTAACTAGAGGACCTACTAGGTCCATGGCAATTCTCTTAAAAGGGACCTCTACTACAGGTAACTGGACTAGGGGACTTCATAAGTAGAGGGAACGGTTATCTGTCAGGTGGGGCAGGTCCTAATATAATTCGGAATCTCCCAGTAACACCCCAGCCAATACAACTTCTATATTATTCTCTCCTGTGTTTTTTCCACCCCCAGATGTCACCCCAAAACATGCGAATGAGCCATGTCTAAAACCCTCTGACGGTAGGGTCCAGGAACAAACAGCTGCTCCCTATCTCACCTCCACTGCGTGTGGTCACCAGATACAATAATTCACCATTGACTGCAAAGAGTGGGAACCTGGCGTCAGCCTCCGACTCTTGAGCAACTCCATCGATCACAGACACATTTGAGCAGTCCCAAAATTTTTCCCAGAAACCTCGACCTCACTGGTCACAGTTTCATCCTTATCAGCAGCTAAGACACACAAGGGGAACTCATCCACCTCAGACTGCGAAGGGGATTCATCAGGGTTGAGCTGGCTCCTGCCTGAGTCACTTGGCACCTCTGCCTTTCCTCACAAGCCCCATGAAAGGCTGAAGTCCAGCTCAATTATGACGGGGTGTAGCAAGTCTCGAACTATCAAGACCTCATGGGTCTCCGTACCCCAACTCATTTTTATCAACACTCTGGCCATAGGATAGTCCTATAAAATTAAACCCGGCACTCAACTTAAGGCAGGTCTCTTTTGTTTTTTATTGCAAAAGAGACAAAGAAAACGTTTGGGCCTTTCTTGGCCTTCTTCAGTAACTATGTACAGAAACCAAATACAATGAGTTAACATCACTCAAAATAAACAGCAAAGTATGTACTTTAATTTAATGGTAGTGAGGCTTTCTTTGATGCTTTCGCCACTGCAGCATCTAATTTAGGGGCCTTGTCCCAGGTAACCACATCATCAAAGGGGTATCTGCGCTTCAATGCTGGTGGTAACGAGCCTTTCTTTTCAGGTTTCTTCCACTCTCGTAGAATTATATCCTGAATTTTATCGTTCACCGGAAAGGATCTACGTTTTTTATGATCCAACCCGCTGAACATTATCTCTTGCCTGGAAGGTTGAGTTTTAGGCTCTTCCTGGCCCATTGTGCCTCTGACTAATTTAACTAACTTGTCAACCCGGTCCAGAGGTAGGCAAAATCAGCCAGAGTCCTCTTCAGATGAAGAGGGAATAGAGCCATATGAACCTTCTGCTCTTTCTTCCTCCGAAGAATCAGACAGCAAGGGAGTTTTATGTTTTGAACCACCCGCCTGGGATAGGGACCGCAGGGATTCCCTTACTTCCATGCGGATCATCTCCTTTAAACTGGCCGTACTCATAGATTCTTCCGCTACCTAGGGGAGGACAATAAGGGTGGTAACCTCTAACCGACCTGATGTCACTCAACCCCTACCACTCCTGTAGACCTCACCGTCTGCTGTATACACGTGGTGCATAATTTTTTGGGATAAGAATATGGTAAGGGGCTCCCGCAGAGGGCGCACTCCTTATGTTTCGTCTTGCCTGTACTTTTCTTCCCCTAAAATGACAAAGTATAAGGGGCCCGCATCACTGAGTGAACATTCACGTAGATCACTTACCAGTGCACGCCAAAACAGGTACCGGAATATGAGGGGGTTCTTTGCTAGTCGATGCTCTGGATCCTTGCTTGGATGAGCTCTTACGACTGGACTGGTCACTCCCGACATGGTCCTTTCCCTTGAGCTTCTGTCGCACTTCATCCAGCAGCTGAGGCTGCTGATCACCATCACTCTCCATGATGAGAATGTGACCAAAAGCAGGGTTCTAAATCCGACACCTGCTTAAATCCCCCCGGAATCCGGTCAGCAGACTGCCAGACGCTACCCTCATTGGTCCCTGCTATTCAGGCTGCAGCTGGAAGGTCAGCGGGTCCTGCGATGAATCCGGCGTTCAGGATCCGATGGGCGCCGCCATCTTGGGTCGACTGCGCATGCGCAGCCACTCCGCGACCAGGAAGCGCCCGCCGACTCCGCCCCCGACGTCACCTCTGCCCGGAAACGCTCCAGCACACGCTGAGAGCGGTGCAGGACGCCGGGAACGGACAGCAGCGCTCCGGACGGCCTCCAACTCCTGACACCGGCACACCGCAATCCCGCTGTACCGCCGCACAGACCTGAAGGGACGGGCATACATACCTGCGCTGGCGCTGATGGAGACAAGAAAATCCTCCAGACTCTGCTCCCTGCTGCCATACGCCACCGACGTGCAGTCCAGCCAGGACCACCGTGGCGTCTCCAGGGACTCCCGCACCGGCCGAGGTAGGAGACCCCCCCCGCTACCTGATTCGGCCGGCCGGCCTGGGTCCTAAAGGATATTTATCCGTAGGAATCTGTCCCTCCAGGAACAGGAAACCAACTGATGCATGGGGAAAGGTGCCGCCCTTTTGTATCTGTAGGTTTCCTGTTCCTGAAGGGCAGATCCCCTCTCTCGTAGTGCTGTCATGGGAGTCCGAATAAAAGGTATCTTTTGCGTTCCTCTGGGAATAGTACTGAGGAATTGTCACCTTCACCTGAGTCTGAATAACCTGATACCTCTCCCTGTTCCGAGCTCAGGTCCACATCCCATCTGGGCCTGTTAGGATGAGGGGATTGATGTGGCACCAACGTAGAAACAGTAGCCTGGACTTCATCCCCAATCATGGTCTTTATGTTAGTTAATAACGAAGCCTGTTCGTCCTTGAGTAGTTTAGCGATGCACACTTCGCAGAGCTTCTTGTTATAACTGTCCGGGAGTTTAGCGGTACATAACTGACATCTGTTAGGCTATGTGCACACGTTCAGGATTTCTTGCAGAAAGTTCCTGAGCAAAAAGGGACATTTTCTGCAAGAAATCCCCATGTGTTTTTACCGCGTTTTTGGTGCGTTTCTTTTGTGGATTTTTCCAGAGGTTCCCAATGCAATAATATAGTGGGAAATCCGCAAAAAATCCGCAAAATTAATAAACATGCTGCGTTTTTACCGCAATGCATTTTTTTCACGGAAAAAACGCATCATGTGCACAAAAATTGTGGAATGCATTCTAAATGATGGGATGCATAATGTATGCGTTTTTTTTGCACTTTTGTAGCGTTTTTATAGCAAATAAAATGCGAGCAATGTGCTACGTGTGCACACAGCCTTAGCCTTCTTAGTGGTTGTAGCAGACCGTTTAGGGATGTCCTAAAATATAATGTAAAAAGAAGGCCCTGAAGCTATCGTAACTCAAGTCCTGCTAGGTACTTCCCCACCACGTTTACTCACATGGTCCGTGGGCAGCTCTAGGGACTGGAAGTCTAGCACCTTCCATCTTACCAAGTCAGGTGTGCTGTCAACAATCAGTCATTAAATAGTCAGTCTTACACGACTTCAAAACATCTGATTCGTCCTCCTTCTGAGCTCAGCTGCTGCCAATCTTCGGTGTTTGCAGGTCCCGAGCTGTACCGCACATGCGTCATCTGGAACGCACGCTGACCAGCCTGGGCCCATCTGCTTCTGGCGCCATCATGCCCCAGACCTTTTCCCTGCTTTGCGACGTTGCCCGGACCCCCGGAAACCACTGGCGACTCCGGAATTTGGCCATGCCCCCTAGAAGTAGTCACCGGCACGCTCCCAATGACGTGAAGCGCTGGAAGTTCAGGAAGATGAAGCCGGACTCATGCAGAGACAGCATGGACTGGGGAATCGGCGGCCGGACACCGCCGCAGCAGCCGCTGCCCAGAGCCCTTGTGATGGGATGAGGCAGCTGACGGGAGCCCACAGCTCGACCCATATCGCGTGAGGGACCTCCATCGGTTTCTTGCGATATAAGAGTCCCTCCACCGGGACTCCCCCGAGCCCCCTCCAGGAGGATATGGCCGCACATGGGAGCACCAGCTCGACGGAACCGGACATCCAGCATCAGGTAAATCCGTATGGAGAACACTCTCCTGCGTCAATCCCTGATAGGGACAGGAAAAACACTGAAGGGTGGAGGTGTCGAGGGGCTATTTAACCTCTTCCATGTTTCTGTCCCTATCAAGGATATGAAGGACAACCTCCTGGTGGTGCTGTCAGGTGGGACGTCCTGGAAAACGGTAATTAGTCTTACCGATAATTGTATTTCCAGGAATCCATCCTGACAGCACCATGGAGGACGTCCTTCTTATCCATAGTGGGACAGGAAACCACGAGAGTTTTAAAGGACCCTCCCCCTTCCACCCTTCAGTGATCTTCCAAAGTAACACATCTGGATGGATGCAAACAGAAAATTTATTTCGAACATAACAAGTTTAATACAAATGTTACTTCACATAAGTATATCACATATTTACATTAGGGAGGGAACTATCCCTGCTGTCAGGATGGATTCCTGGAAATACAATTATCGGTAAGACTAATAACCGTTTTCCAGGTCACCACCTGACAGCACCATGGAGAAGTACCAAAGGAAACATCCTGTTCTAGGGTGGGACTACTGCCTGAAGCACCTTCCTGCTGAAAGCCAATTGGGAAGAGACTACGTCTAACTTGTAGTGTTTTGAAAAGGTGCTAATATTAGACCAAGATGCTGCTCTGCAAATTTGATCTACCGAGGCCCCCCCTTTCTCTGCCCAAGATGCGGACATAGCCCTAGATGAGTGAGCTTTAAGGCTCTCTGGAGGATCCTTTCCCCGTGCCTGATAGGCTACGCTAATAGCGGATCTAATCCATCTGGCTATGGTGGATTTTGGGGCTTTTTTCCCCTTATTAGGACCCCCGTAAAGGATGAAGAGATTACTATCTCGCCTCCAGGCCCTAGTCATATCCAAGTATTTAAGTACCGTTTCCCTGACATCTAGGTTATGCAAGAAAGATTCCTTCTGGTTCCTAGGAAACTGGCAAAAGGATGGAAGTACAACTTCCTGGTTTGTGTTTGAAACTGAAGCCACCTTGGGAAGGAACCCTGGGTCAAGCCTTAAAACCAGCCTATCATCGAATACCTGTAGATAAGGGTTCTGAATGGACAGGGCCTGAAGTTCCCCCAACCTTTTGGCCGAAGTGATGGCTACCAAAAAGACTGTTTTTAGGGAAAGATTGGTAATGCTTATATCCTTTTTAATATCAAAGGGCTCCTTACATAATTCATTAAGGACTGAGTTAAGGTCCCAGGGAGGGATAATGTTCCTAATTAGGGGTCTTAATCTCATAACTGCCTTAGAAAACCGAGCGATCTACGGATGGGCAGCCAGGGAAGTATCATAGAACACGCTAAGGGCTGATATCTGAACCCTTAAGGTACTCGGTTTAAGCCCTTTCCTGAATCCCTGCTGTAAGAAATAAAGAATTTTGGGTATGTTAGGGCAATCAACATCGATTGTTGTATCTCCACAAAAGCTGCAGAATTTTTTCCAGATCTTAAGATATATCATTGAAGTCACTGGTTTTCTACTTGGTAGTAGGATAGAAATTACTCCCTCTGACAGGCCTCTAGCTCTTAGGATCTGCCGCTCAGGATCCACGCAGTTAATTGCAGATTTTCTGGATTTTGATGAAGGACTGGACCCTGAGAGAGTAAGTCCCTCAATTCTGGAAGATGGTAAGGATTGTCTACTGCTAGTTTCTTTAGGAGAGGGAACCAGCTTCTTCCGGGCCAGAAGGGAACCACTAGGATCACTCGAGCTCTGTCCTCGCATATCTTCCCGAGGACCCTCGGCACCAAAGCCAGAGGGGGAAAGGCATACAGCAGACCCCTGCTCCACGACTGAGAGAGGGCATCTACCCCTGCCGGGTTCTCCTGAGGGTTCAGAGAATAAAATGTTGTTACCTTCGCATTCCTTCTGGTTGCAAATAGGTCGACCATCGGAGTTCCCCAGCGGCGACACAGGGTATCGAAAATCTTGCTGTTCAACTCCCACTCTGTGGGTGATAATTTTTCTCTGCTCAGGAAGTCCGCAATCTGGTTTCTTGAGCCTTCTAAGTGGACCGCTGAAATCGAAAGTACCGATCTCTCTGCCCAGGCGAAGATCTGATTTGCCAGGTGCTGTAGCTTTGGGTGCCTTGGACCCCCCTGATGACGAAGAAAAGCCACCGTCGTCACGTTGTCCGATAGGATCTTTAGGTGCTTGTTTTCCAACAAGATCCGGGCTGAACGTAAAACCTGCCAAACCGCATGCAGCTCTCTGTGGTTTGACGAATTGCTGCTGTCTTCCGGACTCCATTGTCCCTGGTAGTATCTTCCGAGTACCTGGCCACCCCAACCTTGTTGACTTGCGTCCGTTGTCACCGTGACTGCTGGAGTTTGGACCCAAGGGACACCCACCTGGAGGTTTTCCGACACCATCCACCATTGTAGGGATTGTCTGACCCGGTGAGATAGGAGAAACTCCCTGTCCAATGAAGATTGTCTTCTGTCCCATGATGTTAGAACCGCTCTTTGTAACTGATGGGAATGGAATTGACTCCAGCTGACACATGGGATACAGGCTGTCATGATGCCTAGGATCTTCATTGCATCTCTTATTGTCACTCGATTTCTTGTGAACCGCCGAACCTTCTTTATCAAGTCGGACCGTCTTCCGTCCGGAAGAAACGATTTTCAGATCTTCGAATCCAGTATTACGCCTAAGAACTGTCTTCTTGATTTTGGAGTTAGGTGTGATTTTTCCCAGTTCAACACCCAACCTAACTTCTGCAGTGTGGAGATCACCAACTGAGAATCGATCTTGAGTTGCCCAACAGAGTCTGCCACTAACAGGAAATCGTCGAGATATGGTATTATCCCTGATATCTCGTTTCCTGAGATAAGACACGATCTCTATTATGAGTTTTGTGAAATCTCTTGGAGCCGCCGCTAACCCAAATGGGAGGCAACGAAACTGATAATGGAAGATTGACCCTTCCTTTTCTACTGCAAATCTTAGGTATCTCTGATGAAGTGGAAATATTGGTACGTGGTAATATGCACTTTTTAAGTCCAAAGTGCACATTACCACGTCCTTTACTAAAAGGGGAATTGTGGAGCGGATGGACTCCATCTTGAACCTTTTGTACTGTAGCCATCTGTTTAGAGGCTTGAGGTTTATGATGGTTCGGGATTCTCCTGAAGGTTTCTTTATAGAAAAGAGACCCGAGTAGTGACCTGTTCCTATTTGGTGAGGAGGAACAGGCGATATCGCCCCCATCCGGAGGAGATCCTGTACGTCCGACCATATTGGAGAGGCTGAAGAGAGACGGACGTTGGATACAAAATATCTTTCTGGGGGAAGGGATTCGAATTCTATCCTGTATCCCTGAGATATAACCTGCAGGACCCACGGGCTTTTGGTAATTTCCTCCCACTCCCCCTAGGTAGTTCAGCAACCGTCCCCCTATTCTGGTGGCGTCATTTTTTCCGGAACTCTGATCTAGGATTTGAGGGACCTGGATCTCTACTTCGGTTCCTATTTTCTCCTCCTTTCTGGTAGCTCCATCTCCCTTGTTTACCCTTACCCCTATAGTCTGATCTCTGACTGTAATAGGGCCTACGAAAGGTCTGGAATTTTTTCTTTTTCTCTTCTGGAAACCCCTTCTTCTCATCAGAAGCCTTTTCCAGAATGTCGTCTAATATAGGCCCGAAGACTCCGCCTCCTGAAAAGGGAATGGAACATGTCCATTCAAAAAACAAGTTATCCCCTGACCAGCTTTTTAACCATATGGCCCTTCGGGCTGCATTTGATAATGACTGGCCTCTAGCAGTGAATCTCACGGACTCTGCAGTAGCATCTGCAAGAAACCCTGTCGCTAGTTTTAATAAAGGGATAGCATTAACAATAGACTCCCTAGAGGTCTTGGCTGACAACTGTTCTTTTAAATCGTCAAGCCATAGATGCATTGATCTCGCTACAGATGTTGCCGCTATATTTGTGCGGATTACTGCGGCCAAACTCTCCCACGCTCTCTTTAGGAGACCATCTGCCTTCCTGTCCATAGGCTCCTTCAAGTTCGAGGAGTCCTCAAATGGTATAGCAGTTCTCTTAGACACCTTTGCTAAAGGGATGTCGATTTTCGGTATATCTTCCCAATCTTTGACCTCCTCATGGTCAAAAGGAAGACGTAGCCTAAAGTCTCTCGGAATGGATATCCTTTTCTCTGCCTCTTCCCACTCTTCTAATATCATTGAGCTGCGAGAAGAGGTGATGAAGAGGTTAACAGCTGCTAACTGTGAGCCGAGTGAGAGACTAGCGGGCTGGGACTTACCGAATGTGGGCATTAACCGGGAAGACCTTTGATGTCTGAGACCGCAGGCCCCCGAACATCTCATCTTGGACAGACTGAGTGGTTGAAGGCTCTTCAACCTGCATAGTTGGTCTCACCGCCCCCAGAAGCTCATCAATATCATTAGAAGAAAATAAGTACTTTTTCCCCTTCTGAGGAGGCTCTCTGCACACATCCTCTTCGTCCATCTCAGATTCAAAGGAACTGTCCTCAGAAGACAGATCCGACTCCCTCTGTCTCTTTTTAGACCTGGGGGGATCCTGGAGATCCGGCTTGATCGGCTGAGGAGTAGATAAGTTAGAAAATGAAGCCTGCACTTCTTCTCTAACCATGGCCCTCATGCTTGTTATCAGGGAGGCCTGTTCCTCCCCCACAATACGAGCAGTGCATGCCTCACACAGAGGCTTCTACCAGGAGATGCTGAGTTTAGAGGCACACAAAGGGCATCTCTTATTCCTCTTCTTTTCTCCGGATGAGGGACATCCCTAAAATAAATAAGAATACTGCTAATGGCATGCTCGATAGGGGCTGAAGGAGACTCCACAAGGTGGGACTCACATGTGCCTGGGTAACCGGGACCTCCGCGCTGACTGCAGCTACAGGGTTTGACTCTTCCATAGCTGCCGCTGCTGCTACCGCTGCGCACTACCTACCTTTTTTATCCGATGCTGTTCGTCCCAAATACCTCCACAGGAGGAAGAGGATGACCACTCCTGTTCCCGGCCGCGACCCGGAAGTGACGCGCGGCACGGCGAACCGGAAGTTACTTGCCGCCATGCTCCAGCCGGCGTCCCGAGATCAGTGTACCTCCCGACTCCAGAATCGCTTGCGAAGGGAGCACCCTTGCAGGAGCGATCAACAGGTACTTTCGGGGACATCCTCCGAGGCCGAGAGCCCCCCCTGGGGGAAGCGACCTTCTTTTACCAGGAGCAGCGCTGCACTGGTGCTGCTGAGGGACCCTATTACTCAGGTGTCAGCAACTCAGAGACCGGATAGTGGGAAGGAAGAGGCCGAGCCCCCCGATCCTCACTCTCTGCACGGGACAGACGGAACTCTCGTCGTTCCCATCCACAGTGGGACAGGAAAAACACTGAAGGGTGGAAGGGGGAGGGTCCTTTTAAACTCTCGTGGTTTCCTGTCCCACTATGGATAAGAAGGACGTCCTCCATGGTGCTGTCAGGTGGTGACTGGAAAGATCATTTTTGTGGATAAAATTAATTTTTTTTTATTTTCACGACTCAACGTTATAATTTTCTGTGAGGCAGTTGGAGGTTTACGGTGCTCACCACATATCTAAATAAATTCCTTGGAAGGTCTAGTTTCCTAAATGGGGTGACTTTTGGGAGATTTCCACTGTTCAGGCACATCAGGGGCTCTGCAAATGCAACATGACGCTCGCAGACCATTCCATCAAAGTCTGCAATCCAAAACGTCACTCCTCCCATTCTGAGCCCTGCCGTGCGAACAAACAGTGGTTTTCCCCCACAAATGGAGTATAGGCGTACTCAGGAGAAAATGTGCAACAACTTTAGTCGTCTATTTTCTCCTGTTACCTTTGTGAACATAAAAAAATTGGGGCTAAAAGATCATTTTTGTGGAAAAAAATGTGACTTTTTTTCAAGGCTCTACGTTATAAACTTCTGTGAAGAACCTGGGGGTTCACAGTGCACACCACACAGCTACATAAGTTCGTTAAAGGGTCTAGTTTCCAAAATGGGGTCACTTGTGGGGGCTTTCCAATGTTTAGGCACATCAGGCGCTCTTCCAACGCGACATGGCGTCCGCTCTCAATTCCAGCCAATTTTGTGTTCAAAAAGTGCTCCTTCCCTTCCGAGCCCTGCTGTGCGCCCAAACATATGGGGTATCTGCGCACTCAGGAGAAATTGCTCAACAACTTTAGTTGATCATTTTCTCCTTTTACCCTTGTGAAAATAAACAAATTGTTGCCAAAAGATCATTTTTGTGACTAAAGTTAAATGTTCATTTTTTCCTTCCATGTTGCTTCAGCTCCTGCGAAGCACCTGAAGGGTTAATAAACTTATTGAATGTGGTTTTGAGTACCTTGAGGGGTGAAGTTTTTGGAATGGTGTCACTTTTGGGTATTTTCTGTCATATAGATGCCTGAAAGTGACTTCAAGTGTGAGATGGTCCCTAAAAAAATGGTTTCGTAAATTTTATGTAAAAAATGATAAATCGCAGGTCAACTTTTAACCGTTATAACTTCCTGACAAAAAATACTTTGGTTCCAAAATTGTGCTGATGTATAGTACACTTGTGGGAAATGTTATGTATGAATTAATTTTTGTGACATATCTCTCCGATTTAAGGGCATAAAAATTCAAAGTTCAAAAATTGCAAAATTTTCAACATTTGCGCCAAATGTCAGGGTTTTTTTTTTCACAAATAACCATAAGTCATATTGAAGACATTTTACCACTATCATAAAGTACAATATATCACGAGAAAACAATCTCAGAATCACTAAGACCTGTTGCAGCATTTCAGCGTTATGACCTCAAAGTGACAGTGGTCAGAATTGAAAAGAAATGGCCTGGTCAGGAAGTTGAAAACAGGCTTCGTGGTGAAGGGGTTAAATTAATGATGGCCACTCGTTTTTTTCTTTACTTAGAATTTGTATTATGGCAAGAAAAAAAGCAGCTAACAGTAGGACTATCAGCTGTGTATCCACCAGACTTCTGCACAACACAACTGATGGTCCAAACACCATTTATAAGGCAAGAAATCCCACTTATTAACCCCTTAGGCCCCGAGGGTGGTTTGCACGTTAATGACCGGGCCAATTTTTACAATTCTGACCACTGTCCCTTTATGAGGTTATAAACTCTGGAACACTTCAACGGATCTAAACGATTATGACATTGTTTTCTCGTGACATATTGTACTTCATGATAGTGGTAAAATGTCTTCGATATAACTTGCGTTTGTGAAAAAAACGGAAATTTGGAGAAAATTTTGAAAATTTCGCAATTTTCCAACTTTGAATTTTTATGCCCTTAAATCAGAGAGATGTGTCACACAAAATACTTAATAAGTAACATCTCCCACATGTCTACTTTACATCAGCACAATTTTGGAACCAAAATTTTTTTTTCTTAGGGAGTTATAAGGGTTAAAAGCTGACCAGCAATTTCTCATTTTTACAACACCATTTTTTTTTTTTAGGGACCACATGTCATTTGAAGTCATTTTGAGGGGTCTATATGACAGAAAATACCCAAGTGTGACACCATTCTAAAAACTGCACCCCTCAGGGTGCTCAAAACCACATTCAAGAAGTTTATTAACGCTTCAGGTGTTTAACTGGAATTTTTGGAATGTTTAAATAAAAATGAACATGTAACTTTTTTTTTTTTTTTTTTTTTTCCACACAATTTATTTCAGCTCCAATTTGTTTTATTTTACCGAGGGTAACAGGAGAAAATGGACCCCAATAGTTGTTGTACAATTTGTGCTGAGTACGCTGATACCCCATATGTGGGGGTAAACCACTGTTTGGGAGCATGGCAGAGCTCGGAAGGGAAGGAGCGCCATTTGACTTTTCAATGCAAAATTGACTGGAATTAAGATGGGATACCATGTTGCTTTTGGAGAACCCCTGGTGTGCCTAAACATTGAAACCCCCCATAAGTGACACCATTTTCGAAAGTAGACCCCCTAAGGAACTTATCTAGATGTGTTTTGAGAGCTTTGAACCCCCAAGTGTTTCACTACAGTTTATAACGCAGAGCCGTGAAAATAAAAATGATTTTTTTTTTTTCCACAAAAATTATTTTTTAGCCCCCAGTTTTGTATTTTCCCAAGGGTAACAGGAGAAATTAGACCCCAAAAGTTGTTCAATTTGTTCTGAGTATGCTGATACCCCATATGTGGGGGGGGGGGGGAGAACCACTGTTTGGGTGCATGGCAGAGCTCGGGAGGGAAGGAGCGCCATTTGGAATGCAGACTTAGATGGATTGGTCTCCAGGCGTCACACGTTGCATTTGCAGAGCCCCTAATGTACCCAAACAGTAGAAACCCCCAAAAGTGACCCCATATTGGAAACTAGACCTCCCATGGAACTTATCTAGATGTGTTGTGAGAACTTTGAACCCCCAAGTGTTTCACTACAGTTTACAACGCAGAGCCGTGAAAATGAAAAATCTCTTTTTTTCCCCAAAAAAATGATTTTTAGCCCCCCAAATTTATATTTTCCCAAGGGTAACAAGAGACCTTGGACCCCAAAAGTTGTTGTCCAATTCGTCCCGAGGACCCTGATGCCCCATATGTTGGGGTAAACCCCTGTTTGGGCGCACGGGAAAGCTCGGAAGGGAAGGAGCACTGTTTTACATTTTCAATGCAGAATTGGATGGAATTGAGATCGGACGCCATGTTGCGTTTGGAGAGCCCCTGATGTTACATAGTTATTAAGGTTGAAGGAAGACTTTAAGTCCATCTAGTTCAACCCATAGCCTAACCTAACATGCCCTAACATGTTGATCCAGAGGAATGCAAAAAAAAACCATGTGGCAAAGAGTAAGCTCCACAATGGGGAAAAAAATTCCTTCCCGACTCCACATACGGCAATCAGACTAGTTCCCTGGATCAACGCCCTATCAAGGAATCTAGTGTATATACTGTTATGGTTCTCAATGGCAAGAGAACATAGCCCAGCATACATAAGAACAAGCTCTTGGAAGGATGGAAACTAAAACTGACCATGAACTAAACCTGCCGCACAACTAACAGTAGCCGGGTAGCGTGCCTACGTTTTATCCCTAGACGCTCAGCGCCAGCCGGAGGACTAACTAATCCTAGCAGAGGAAAATACAGTCCTGGCTCACCTCTAGGGAAATTTCCCCGAAAGGCAGACAGAGGCCCCCACATATATTGGCGGTGATTTTAGATGAAAATGACAAACGTAGTATGAAAATAGGTTTAGCAAAATCGAGGTCCGCTTACTAGATAGCAGGAAGACAGAAAGGGCACTTTCATGGTCAGCTGAAAACCCTATCAAAACACCATCCTGAAATTACTTTAAGACTCTAGTATTAACTCATAACATCAGAGTGGCAATTTCAGATCACAAGAGCTTTCCAGACACAGAAACGAAACTGCAGCTGTGAACTGGAACAAAATGCAAAAAACAAACAAGGACAAAAGTCAGACTTAGCTGGGAGTTGTCTAGAAGCAGGAACATGCACAGAAAGGCTTCTGATTACAATGTTGACCGGCATGGAAATGACAGAGGAGCAAGGTTAAATAGCGACTCCCACATCCTGATGGGAACAGGTGAACAGAGGGGATGATGCACACAAGTTCAATTCCACCAGTGGCCACCGGGGGAGCCCAAAATCCAATTTCACAACAGTACCCCCCCCTCAAGGAGGGGGCACCGAACCCTCACCAGAACCACCAGGGCGATCAGGATGAGCCCTATGAAAGGCACGGACCAGATCGGAGGCATGAACATCAGAGGCAGTCACCCAAGAATTATCCTCCTGACCGTATCCCTTCCATTTGACCAGATACTGGAGTTTCCGTCTGGAAACACGGGAGTCCAAGATTTTTTCCACAACGTACTCCAACTCGCCCTCAACCAACACCGGAGCAGGAGGCTCAACGGAAGGCACAACCGGTACCTCATACCTGCGCAATAATGACCGATGAAAAACATTATGAATAGAAAAAGATGCAGGGAGGTCCAAACGGAAGGACACAGGGTTAAGAATCTCCAATATCTTGTACGGGCCGATGAACCGAGGCTTAAACTTAGGAGAAGAAACCCTCATAGGGACAAAACGAGAAGACAACCACACCAAGTCCCCGACACAAAGCCGAGGACCAACCCGACGCCGGCGGTTGGCAAAAAGCTGAGTCTTCTCCTGGGACAACTTCAAATTGTCCACTACCTGCCCCCAAATCTGATGCAACCTCTCCACCACAGCATCCACTCCAGGACAATCCGAAGATTCCACCTGACCGGAGGAAAATCGAGGATGAAACCCCGAATTACAGAAAAAAGGAGACACCAAGGTGGCAGAGCTGGCCCGATTATTGAGGGCAAACTCCGCTAAAGGCAAAAAAGCAACCCAATCATCCTGATCTGCAGACACAAAACACCTCAAATATGTCTCCAAGGTCTGATTCGTCCGCTCGGTCTGGCCATTAGTCTGAGGATGGAAAGCAGACGAGAAAGACAAATCTATGCCCATCCTAGCACAGAATGCCCGCCAAAATCTAGACACGAATTGGGTTCCTCTGTCAGAAACGATATTCTCCGGAATACCATGCAAACGAACCACATTTTGAAAAAACAGAGGAACCAACTCGGAAGAAGAAGGCAACTTAGGCAGGGGAACCAAATGGACCATCTTAGAGAAACGGTCACACACCACCCAGATGACAGACATCTTCTGAGAAACAGGAAGATCCGAAATAAAATCCATCGAGATGTGCGTCCAAGGCCTCTTCGGGATAGGCAAGGGCAACAACAATCCACTAGCCCGAGAACAACAAGGCTTGGCCCGAGCACAAACGTCACAAGACTGCACAAAGCCTCGTACATCTCGTGACAGGGAAGGCCACCAGAAGGACCTTGCCACCAAATCCCTGGTACCAAAGATTCCAGGATGACCTGCCAACGCAGAAGAATGAACCTCAGAAATGACTTTACTGGTCCAATCATCAGGAACAAACAGTCTACCAGGTGGGCAACAATCAGGTCTATCCGCCTGAAACTCCTGCAAGGCCCGCCGCAGGTCTGGAGAAACGGCAGACAATATCACTCCATCCTTAAGGATACCTGTAGGTTCAGAATTACCAGGGGAGTCAGGCTCAAAACTCCTAGAAAGGGCATCCGCCTTAACATTCTTAGAACCCGGTAGGTATGACACCACAAAATCAAACCGAGAGAAAAACAACGACCAGCGCGCCTGTCTAGGATTCAGGCGTCTGGCGGACTCAAGATAAATTAAATTTTTGTGGTCGGTCAATACCACCACCTGATGTCTAGCCCCCTCCAGCCAATGACGCCACTCCTCAAAAGCCCACTTCATGGCCAAAAGCTCCCGATTCCCAACATCATAATTCCGCTCGGCGGGCGAAAATTTACGAGAAAAAAAAGCAGAAGGCTTCATCACGGAGCAGTCGGAACTTCTCTGCGACAAAACCGCCCCAGCTCCGATTTCAGAAGCGTCGACCTCAACCTGAAAAGGAAGAGCAACATCAGGCTGACGCAACACAGGGGCGGAAGAAAAGCGGCGCTTAAGCTCCTGAAAGGCCTCCACAGCAGCAGGGGACCAATCAGCAACATCAGCACCCTTCTTAGTCAAATCAGTCAATGGTTTAACAACATCAGAAAAACCAGCAATAAATCGACGATAAAAGTTAGCAAAGCCCAAAAATTTCTGAAGACTCTTAAGAGAAGAGGGTTGCGTCCAATCACAAATAGCCTGAACCTTGACAGGATCCATCTCGATGGAAGAGGGGGAAAAAATGTATCCCAAGAAGGAAATCTTCTGCACCCCAAAAACGCACTTAGAACCCTTCACACACAAGGAATTAGACCGCAAAACCTGAAAAACCCTCCTGACCTGCTGGACATGAGAGTCCCAGTCATCCGAAAAAATCAGAATATCATCCAGATACACAATCATAAATCTATCCAAACAATCACGGAAAATGTCATGCATAAAGGACTGAAAGACTGAAGGGGCATTTGAAAGGCCAAAAGGCATCACCAAATACTCAAAGTGGCCCTCGGGCGTATTAAATGCGGTCTTCCACTCATCCCCCTGCTTAATTCGCACCAAATTATACGCCCCACGGAGATCTATCTTAGAGAACCACTTGGCCCC
This sequence comes from Ranitomeya variabilis, assembly GCF_051348905.1. Taxonomy (NCBI): domain Eukaryota; kingdom Metazoa; phylum Chordata; class Amphibia; order Anura; family Dendrobatidae; genus Ranitomeya; species Ranitomeya variabilis. The sequence continues at coordinate 133,886,777 of NC_135239.1, forward strand.
CTTTATGCGAGCAAACAAATCAGTCAGCAGTGGCAACGGATATTGATATTTAACCGTGATTTTATTCAAAAGCCGATAATCAATACACGGCCTCAAAGAGCCATCTTTCTTAGACACAAAGAAAAAACCGGCTCCTAAGGGAGATGACGAAGGACGAATATGTCCCTTTTCCAAGGACTCCTTTATATATTCTCGCATAGCAGCATGTTCAGGCACAGACAGATTAAATAAACGACCCTTAGGGTATTTACTACCCGGAATCAAATCTATGGCACAATCGCACTCCCGGTGCGGAGGTAATGAACCAAGCTTAGGTTCTTCAAAAACGTCACGATATTCAGTCAAGAATTCAGGAATCTCAGAGGGAATAGATGATGAAATGGAAACCAAAGGTACGTCCCCATGCATCCCCTTACATCCCCAGCTTAACACAGACATAGCTTTCCAGTCGAGGACTGGGTTATGAGATTGCAGCCATGGCAATCCAAGCACCAACACATCATGTAGATTATACAGCACAAGAAAGCGAATAATCTCCTGATGATCCGGATTAATTCGCATAGTTACTTGTGTCCAGTATTGTGGTTTATTACTAGCCAATGGGGTGGAGTCAATCCCCTTCAGAGGTATAGGAGTTTCAAGAGGCTCTAAATCATACCCACAGCGTTTGGCAAAGGACCAATCCATAAGACTCAAAGCGGCGCCAGAGTCGACATAGGCGTCCGCGGTAATAGATGATAAAGAACAAATCAGGGTCACAGATAGAATAAACTTAGACTGTAAAGTGCAAATTGAAACAGACTTATCAAGCTTCTTAGTACGCTTAGAGCATGCTGATATAACATGAGTTGAATCACCACAATAAAAGCACAACCCATTTTAAAACTCTGCCGTTCGCTTCTGGACAGAATTCTATCACATTGCATATTCTCTGGCGTCTTCTCAGTAGACACCGCCAAATGGTGCACAGGTTTGCGCTCCCGCAGACGTCTATCGATCTGAATAGCCATTGTCATGGACTCATTCAGACCCGCAGGCACAGGGAACCCCACCATAACGTCCTTAATGGCATCAGAGAGACCCTCTCTGAAATTCGCCGCCAGGGCGCACTCATTCCACTGAGTAAGCACAGACCATTTACGGAATTTTTGGCAGTATATTTCAACTTCATCTTGCCCCTGAGATAGGGACATCAAGGCTTTTTCCGCCTGAAGCTCTAAATGAGGTTCCTCATAAAGCAACCCCAAGGCCAGAAAAAACGCATCCACATTGAGCAACGCAGGATCCCCTGGAGCCAATGCAAAAGCCCAATCTTGAGGGTCGCCCCGGAGCAAGGAAATCACAATCCTGACCTGCTGTGCAGGATCTCCAGCAGAGCGAGATTTCAGGGACAAAAACAACTTGCAATTATTTTTGAAATTTTGAAAGCAAGATCTATTCCCCGAGAAAAATTCAGGCAAAGGAATTCTAGGTTCAGATATAGGAACATGAACAACAAAATCTTGTAAATTTTGAACTTTCGTGGTGAGATTATTCAAACCTGCAGCTAAACTCTGAATATCCATTTTAAACAGGTGAACACAGAGCCATTCCAGGATTAGAAGGAGAGAGAGAGAGGAAGGCTGCAATATAGGCAGACTTGCAAGTGATTCAATTGAAAGCACACTCAGAACAGAAGGAAAAAAAAATAAAAAATTTTCAGCAGACTTCTTTTTTCTCTCCTTTCTCTGCCAATTAATTTAACCCTTTGTGGGCCGGTCAAACTGTTATGGTTCTCAATGGCAAGAGAACATAGCCCAGCATACATAAGAACAAGCTCTTGGAAGGATGGAAACTAAAACTGACCATGAACTAAACCTGCCGCACAACTAACAGTAGCCGGGTAGCGTGCCTACGTTTTATCCCTAGATGCTCAGCGCCAGCCGGAGGACTAACTAATCCTAGCAGAGGAAAATACAGTCCTGGCTCACCTCTAGAGAAATTTCCCCGAAAGGCAGACAGAGGCCCCCACATATATTGGCGGTGATTTTAGATGAAAATGACAAACGTAGTATGAAAATAGGTTTAGCAAAATCGAGGTCCGCTTACTAGATAGCAGGAAGACAGAAAGGGCACTTTCATGGTCAGCTGAAAACCCTATCAAAACACCATCCTGAAATTACTTTAAGACTCTAGTATTAACTCATAACATCAGAGTGGCAATTTCAGATCACAAGAGCTTTCCAGACACAGAAACGAAACTGCAGCTGTGAACTGGAACAAAATGCAAAAAACAAACAAGGACAAAAGTCAGACTTAGCTGGGAGTTGTCTAGAAGCAGGAACATGCACAGAAAGGCTTCTGATTACAATGTTGACCGGCATGGAAATGACAGAGGAGCAAGGTTAAATAGCGACTCCCACATCCTGATGGGAACAGGTGAACAGAGGGGATGATGCACACAAGTTCAATTCCACCAGTGGCCACCGGGGGAGCCCAAAATCCAATTTCACAACAATATACCCTGTATCATTATACTTTTCAAGGAAGGCATCCAGTCCCCTCTTAAATTTAAGTAATGAATCACTCATTTCAACATCAGACGGCAGAGAGTTCCATAGTCTCACTGCTCTCACAGTAAAGAATCCGCGTCTGTTATTATGCTTAAACCTTCTTTCTTCCAGACGTAGAGGATGCCCCCTTGTCCCTGTCTCAGGTCTATGATTAAAAAGATCATCAGAAAGGTCTTTGTACTGTCCCCTCATATATTTATACATTAACATAAGATCACCCCTTAGTCTTCGTTTTTCCAAACTAAACAGCCCCAAGTGTAATAACCTATCTTGGTATTGCAGACCCCCCCAGTCCTCTAATAACCTTGGTCGCTCTTCTCTGCACCCGCTCTAGTTCAGCTATGTCTTTCCTATACACCGGAGACCAGAACTGTGCACAGTATTCTAAGTGTGGTCGAACTAGTGACTGGTATAGAGGTAAAATTATGTTCTCCTCATGAGCATCTATGCCTCTTTTAATGCATCCCATTATTTTATTTGCCTTTGTAGCAGCTGCCTGACACTGGCCACTGAATATGAGTTTGTCATCCACCCATACACCCAGGTCTTTTTCATTGACGGTTTTGCCCAGAGTTTTCGACTTAAGCACATAGTTATACATCTTATTACTTCTACCCAAGTGCATGACCTTACATTTATCCCCATTAAAGATCATTTGCCATTTATCAGCCCAAGCTTCTAGTTTAAATAAATCATCCTGTAATATAAAATTACTGTACTTAAATCCTGCAGTACTCAAGGGTGTATCCCATCCGGGCCCGGAGATTTGTCAATTTTAGTGATTTTTAGATGCCGCCGTACTTCCTGCTGGGTTAAGCAGGTGACACTTAATGGGGAATATTTGTTATCACTGATCATATTGTCTGCCATGGGATTTTCTTGTGTAAATACTGATGAAAAAAAGTCATTTAGCATATTGGCTTTTTCCTCATCCACCATTTCCCCCAGACTATTTTTAAGGGGGCCAACACTTTCATTTCTAAGTTTCTTACTATTTATGTAGTTAAAGAATATTTTGGGATTATTTTTACTCTCTCTGGCAATGAGTCTCTCTGTCTCAATTTTTGCTGCCTTGATTTGCTTTTTACAGAATTTATTTAATTTTCTGTATTTATTTAATGCCTCATCACTACCTACTTCCTTTAATTCTTTAAATGCTTTCTTTTTGTCACTTATTGCGCCCCTTACAGCTCTATTTAGCCATATTGGTTTCCTCCTATTTCTAGTATGTTTATTCCCATACGGTATATATTGTGCACAGGTCCTATCCAGGATGCTAATAAACGTCTCCCATTTTCTTTGTGTATTTTTATGTCTCAAGATATCGTCCCAGTTAATTGCACCAAGATCCTCTCTCATCCGTTGGAAATTTGCCCTCCTGACGTTTAGTGTCCTTGTCACCCCTCTACTCCACATCTTATTAAAGGAGACATGAAAACTTATTATTTTGTGATCACTATTCCCCAAGTGACCCCCAACCCTTACATTTGCTATGCGGTCTGGTCTGTTGGTTAATATTAGGTCTAGCAGTGCCCCCCTTCTTGTTGGGTCCTGAACCAGTTGGGAAAGGTAATTGTCTCTCATAGTTGTCAAAAACCAATTACCTTTGCTGGAACTGCAGGTTTCTGTTCCCCAATCTATTTCAGGGTAGTTGAAGTCCCCCATAATAATGACTTCTCCTTGAGTCGCAGCTTCATCTATTTGCTTTACGAGGATATTCTCCATTGCTTCCATTATTTTTGGAGATTTATAACAAACCCCTATCAGTAATTTATTATTTTTTCCCCCTCCCCTTATCTCCACCCACAGGGTCTCTACATTTTCAATTAAATTCACCTATATTATCACACCGGATGGGTTTTAAGGACGATTTTACATACAGACACACTTCTCCCCCTCGCTTATCTGTACGGTCATTTCTGAAAAGGCTATAGCCCTGCAAGTTAACAGCCCAGTCATGGCTCTCATCCAGCCATGTTTCAGATATCCCCACCATGTCATAATTATGCTCCAACAACATTCATTCTAATTCGTCCATTTTGTTGGAGAGGCTTCTGGCATTAGTATACATGCACTTGATGTTCCTCTCTGTACCTCTATTTTTTCTTAAATTATTAACTGTTCTAACCCCACCCCCCATGCCACCACCACACCCAACTTCATTATTTGTGCCCAGGTCTCTATCTGCCCTATCTTCCCCTCCTATAAATTGAATACCCTCCCCCCCAATCCCTAGTTTAAACACTCCTCCATCCTTCTAGCCATTTTCTCCCCCAGCACAGCTGCACCTTCCCCATTGAGGTGCAGCCCATCCCTAGCGTAGAGCCTGTAGCCCACTGAGAAGTCGGCTCAGTTCTGCAGGAACCCAAACCCCTCCTTCCTACACAAATTCTTGAGCCACTTATTAACCTCCCTAATCTCCCGTTGCCTCTCTGGCGTGGCACAGGCAGTATTTTGGAAAATACCACGTTGGAGGTCCTTGCTTTCAGCTTGCAGCCTAATTCCCTGAAATCATCTTTAACCCCTTCATGACCTTGCCGTTTTTTGCAATTCTGACCAGTGTCCCTTTATGAGGTAATAACTCAGGAACGCTTCAACGGATCCTAGCGATTCTGAGATTGTTTTTTCGTGACATATTGGGCTTCATGTTAGTGGTAAATTTAGGTCGATAATTTCTGAGTTTATTTGTGAAAAAAACGGAAATTTGGCAAAAATTTTGAAAATTTCGCAATTTTCACATTTTGAAATTTTATTCTGTTAAACCAGAGAGTTATGTGACACAAAATAGTTAATAAATAACATTTCCCACATGTCTACTTTACACCAGCACAATTTTGGAAACAAATTTTTTTTTTTGCTAGGAAGTTATAAGGGTTAAAATTTGACCAGTGATTTCTCATTTTTACAACAAAATTTACAAAACCATTTTTTTTAGGGACCACCTCACATTTGAAGTCAGTTTGAGGGTTCTATATGGCTGAAAATACCCAAAAGTGACACCATTCTAAAAACTGCACCCCTCAAGGTGCTCAAAACCACATTCAAGAAGTTTATTAACCCTTCAGGTGTTTCACAGCAGCAGAAGCAACATGGAAGTAAAAAATGAACATTTAACTTTTTAGTCACAAAAATGATCTTTTAGCAACAATTTTTTATTTTCCCAAGGGTAAAAGGAGAAACTGGACCACGGACGTTGTTGTCCAATTTGTCCTGAGTACGCTGATACCTCATATGTGGGGGTAAACCACTGTTTGGGCGCACGGCAGGGCTCGGAAGGGAAGGAGCGCCATTTGACTTTTTGAATGAAAAATTGGCTCCAATCTTTAGCGGACACCATGTCGCTTTTGGAGAGCCCCCGTGTGCCTAAACATTGGAGCTCCCCCACAAGTGACCACATTTTGGAAACTAGACCCCCCAAGGAACTTATCTAGAAGCATAGTGAGCACTTTAAACCCCCAGGTGCTTCACAAATTGATCCGTAAAAATGAAAAAGTACTTTTTTTTCACAAAAAAATTATTTTAGCCTCAATTTTTTAATTTTCACATGGGCAACAGGATAAAATGGATCCTAAGTTTTGTTGGGCAATTTCTCCTGAGTACACCAATACCTCACATGTGGGGGTAAACCATTGTTTGGGCACATGGTAAGGCTCGGAAGGGAAGGAGCGCCATTTGACTTTTTGAATGGAAAATTAGCTCCAATCGTTAGCGGACACCATGTCACGTTTGGAAAGCCCCTGTGTGCCTAAACATTGGAGCTCCCACACAAGTGACCCCATTTTGGAAACTAGACCTCCCAAGGAACTAATCTAGATGTGTGGTGAGCACTTTGAACCCCCAAGTGCTTCACAGAAGTTTATAACGCAGAGCCATGAAAATAAAAAATGTTTCCTTTCCTCAAAAATATTTTTTTAGCCCAGAATTTTTTTACTTTTGCAAGAGTAACAGGAGAAACTGGACCCCAAAAGTTGTTGTCCAGTTTCTCCTGAGTACGCTGATACCCCATATGTGGGGGTAAACCACTGTTTGGGCACATGCCGGGGCTCGGAAGGGAAGTAGTGACGTTTTGGAATGCAGACTTTGATGGAATGGTCTGCGGGCATCATGTTACGTTTGCAGAGCCCCTGATATGCCTAAACAGTAGAAATCCCCCACAAGTGACCCCATTTTGGAAACTAGACCCCCCAAGGAACTTATCTAGATGTGTGGTGAGCACGTTCAACCCCCAAGTGCTTCACAGAAGTTTACAACGCAGAGCCGTGAAAATAAAAAATAATTTTTCTTTCCTCAAAAAAGATGTTTTAGCAAGCAATTTTTTATTTTCACAAGGGTAACAGGAGAATTTGGACCCCAATATTTGTTGCCCAGTTTGTTGTGAGTATGCTGATACCCCATATGTGGGGGTAAACCACTGTTTGGGTACACGTCAGGGCTCGGAAGGGAAGTAGTGACATTTGAAATGCAGACTTTGATGGAATGGTCTGCGGGCGTCACATTGCATTTGCAGAGCCCCTGATGTGTCTAAACAGTAGAAACACCCCACAAGTGACCCCATTTTGGAAACTAGACCCCCGAAGGAACTTATCTAGATGTGTGGTGAGCACTTTCAACCCCCAAGTGCTTCACAGAAGTTTATAACGCAGAGCCGTGAAAATAAAAAATAATTGTTCTTTCCTCAAAAATTATGTTTTAGCAAGTAATTTTTTATTTTTGCAAGGGTAACAGGGTAACAGGAGAAATTGGACCCCAACAGTTGTTGCCCAGTTTGTCCTGAGTACGCTGGTACCCCAAATGTGGGGGTAAACCACTGTTTGGGCGCACGTCGGGGCTTGGAAGGGCGGGAGCACCATTTGACTTTTTGAACGCAAGATTGGCTGGAATCAATGGTGGCGCCATGTTGCGTTTGGAGACCCCTGATGTGCCTAAACAGTGGAAACCCCTCAATTCTAACTTCAACACTAACCCCAACACACCCCTAATCCTAATCCCAACTGTAGCCATAACCCTAATCACAACCCTAACCCCAACACACCCCTAACCACAACCCTAACCGCAACACACCCGTAACCCTAATTCCAACCCTAATCCTAACCCTAATCCCAACCGTAACCCTAATCCCAACCCTAACCACAACTGTAACCCCAACACACCCCTAACCCTATCCGTAACCCTAACCACAAGCCTAATCTTAACCCTATTTCAAACCCTAGCCCTAATTCCAACCCTAACCCTAAGGCTATGTGCCCACGTTGCGGATTCGTGTGAGATTTTTCCGTACGATTTTTGAAAAATCTGCAGGTAAAAGGCACTGCGTTTTACCTGCGGATTTACAGCAGATTTCCAGTGTTTTTTTGTGCGGATTTCACCTGCGGATTCCTATTGAGGAACAGGTGTAAAACGCTGCGGAATCCGCACAAAGAATTGACATGCTGCGGAAAATACAATGCAGCGTTTCTGCACGGAATTTTCCGCACCATGGGCACAGCGGATTTGGTTTTCCTTAGGTGTACATGGTACTGTAAACCTGATGGAAAACTGCTTCGAATTCGCAGCGGCCAATCCGCTGCGGATCCGCGGCCAATCAGCTGCGGATCCGCGGCCAATCAGCTGCGGATCCGCGGCCAATCCGCTGCGGATCCGCGGCCAATCCGCTGCCAATCCACTGCGGATCCGCGGCCAATCAGCTGCGGATCCGCGGCCAATCAGCTGCGGATCCGCGGCCAATCCGCTGCGGATCCGCGGCCAACCCGCTGCGGATCCGTGGCCGATCCGCTGCGGATCCGCGGCCGATCCGCTCTGTGTGCACATGCCATAACCCTACCCCTAACCCTAACCCTACTCGTAACCCTAACCCTACCCCTAGTTCTAACCCTAACCCTAGTGGAAAAAGAAAAAAAAATATTTTCTTTATTTTATTATTGTCCCTACCTATGGGGGTGATAAAGGGGGGGGGGTTTATTTATTATTTTTTTATTTTGATCGCTGTGATAGAACCTATACCACCGGAACACTGCGATCATGTTTGATCGCAGTGTGCCGGGGGTTAATGTGCCGGGGGCGATCCGTGACCGCTCCTGGCACATAGTGCCGGGTGTCAGCTGCGATAGTCAGCTGACACCCGGCTGCGATCGGCCACGCTCCGCCCGTGAGCGCGGCCGATCGCATATGACGCACTATCCCGTCGGTGGGAATTAAGGCCCACCCCACCTCGACAGGATAGTATGTCATATGGGATTAAGGGGTGAAACCTGACAGTGCACACCTGTGAAGTGAAAACCATTCCCGGTGACTACCTCTTGAAGCTCATCAAGAGAATGCCAAGAGTGTACAAGGCAGTTATCAAAGCAAAAGGTGGCTACGTTGAAGAACCTAGAATATAAGACAATTTCAGTTCTTTCACACTTTTTTGTTAAGTATATAATTCTACATGTGTTAATTCATAGTTTTGATGCCTTCAGTGCGAATGTACAATTTTCATAGTCATGAAAATACAGAAAAATCTTTAAATGAGAAGTTGTAGATAAGCCCCTGATGCCGGTGAGCTTAGCTCACCTTCGATTTTGGGGGTGACAGGTTCCCTTTAAAAAGAGAAAACAGTAGTTTGACAATAAATGGCTTCACCCAACCTCTAACCGTGAGTGGAGAAAAAGTTTTGGTGTTTTTCATATTCTCTGAAAAAAGGCGAAAGCAAAAATTCTGCCGGGGTACGTAAACAACTGTAAATCAGGGATCTTGATGTGCATGTTGCCGCAATACTACAATATTTTGCTTAAATGCTGCAGCCCCTGACTCCCATGCCCTTTTTCTAGGAAACTTTCTCATGCATAGGACACATGGAAGCACTTATAAAGAGGACCTGTGTATTGATAAATTTAGCTATTTGGGTCTGTGCGCGGTCTGAGGGGAAAAAAAAACAAAAGACAACAACAAAAAAAACGGACAGCATGTGGACATGTACAAATATTTGAATGTAGCTTAAGGCTTAGTGGCCAGTGTGAAAACTGCAAGTTTACAGTTTGTTTTTTTAACGGATAGTCTTTTTTGTCTATTTATCAAAAGTTGAAAAAAAAATGTAGTATAAAAAGCTCATTTAATCAAGTACTTTCTGATGATACATTCCATTTATAAGTGGTTGTCCAGGTTTGGTACAAAAGTCTGCAGTCACATTATAGACTTGTGAATCCTCACATGGTGCAGTGAGCACTGTCCGAGTTTTCTAGTGACGGCACTGGTGAGCGGTGCACGGTCTTGCTTAATACAAGTGAATTGAGCGAGGTCGCGCAAGTCTAGTCGCAATGTGGCCGGAAGTCTGCAAACCCCATTGTTGTGGTCATGCGACTGCCTGATCTCTCTGGCACCAAGTAACTGCAGCTCTTCATGCCAAACCTGGACAACAACTTTAAGCTCTAATCTCAAAAACACCTAAAATTCTGAGGAAGTGTTCATCATTGCCTGATACAGCATTTTGCCATGTTGTGTTACCAAGGACTATGCTTATAGATTTACTAGATTGTGGCCCGATTCTAACGCATCGGGTATTCTAGAATATGCATGTCCCCGTAGTATATGGACAATGATGATTCCAGAATTCGCGGCAGACTGTGCCCGTCGCTGATTGGTCGAGGCAACCTTTATGACATCCTGGCGGCCTCGACCAACCAGAGACGCGGGATTTCCAGGACAGACAGACAGACAGAAAAACCCTTAGACAATTATATATATAGATAAGTACACATTCAATTGTAGTTAGGAATGGGTCATTCCATGTCAAGTGAACCAATGATTTTTACCTCTATATTTTTAATTCTTTTGAGATTTTGTTATTTGGTAATAGTGTGTCAGAGAATGCAAAATGTGAAGAAAAAAAAAATTCTAGAAAATTTTTCTTTTTTTATTGATTTTCAAAGATCGGCGTTGCCTGCCTTTACATTTCTCCTCATAACTCAGGCTAGAAAAAAAAGATAGAGAAACAAAATAAACACCATTCTACTCAGAACTGTACAGGCTTTCACCAGATATGTCACAAGAGTATCTTTGATAATATTTTTCCCATGCAAACGCAAAATTTTAAAACTCATTTCCGAAAAAAGAGTTTCATTTCAAAAACTGTATATGTGCCTGCTATGCTCCTAGCCACATCTGTACCAAAATACAAGTAGGGATCGTGATGGGATCATATTTTAAAAAATAAAACTATTACAGTCTCAATTTGAAAATCTCCAATACAGATCTGTTCAGCCTGTGGTCTAAAAGTGCGGGGTCTATATTTACCAAATAATCCATGATTTTTAGATATTACTGTATTATTTTATTATGTTACAGAGTCTTAGAAGCAGGAGAGGACAGGGGAGAAGCTTTGTTAGGGCTGAGAATTTACAGGGGTAGACAGTGAATGCAGAGCAGATGACAGGCCGGCAGCCCGAGCCTCCAGAGGCCATATTCACACCAAATCTTAACACTCATGCAACTCCTCAAATGGAGGGAGAAAACTATTCTTAACATCAAGTTCATGTATTGTGTGAACCAGGACTACGAAGAGGAGGAGAGTTTGTTATAACATCGGTTACAGGAAGCAGAACCCATCACAGGGAGTGAGCAATACCGGACTGTCATCACATGTAGTGACACAGAAATAAAAACAAGGATTTTTTCATTCAGCAAAGACAGTGAAGTCCATGAAGTGGTAGAAGGCGGCACAAGATTGGCCATGGATGACATAACTGGTGATGTGACCTGTGAATATGATTGGTGCTGGTGGCTGGCTATTGTATGCTCCAAAGATTGTGAAAATGAAGACGTAGAAGTGACTTTTTTGCACCCTCTGGTCCAGCGCCGTCCTTTGTATATCCAAGAAAACCCGACATTGTAAAAGGTACAAAAATCAGATATTAACTTAGGTGGAGCCGAACACCATGACAGGCCACACATACTCTTAACACAAAAGGAAATGGCCATTGCTAGTAAGCGCTTATGGACAAGATCACATTTCACCCACTAGAAGGGACACATTGATGATAAAAGGCCAGTTTAAAAACATACTATTCATTGCTTGATTAGTTCATATTTTATAGGACGAGGATTTAACTACTGTACTATTCTTAAACACTTCATAAATGACATGTTTACTAATATAGTAGAAAACAAATATTATATGTATAAATAGGTGGTAAAAATATTGGTTCTTTTAATCTTGTTTTTTAACATATAATTAGGATGAGACTGTATTTAGAAAATCACACTTGAGGATATGATCACCTTTTTTATTTTGGCTTGTTCAATGCATTCAGCTTGAAAATGCTGAGCAAGTTGTGTTATGATGATTAAGATGTATTTATTCTGGCACTTTGGTATTTGTTTTTTGTTTCTTTATTGTTGCATATAAATGTGGAATTCAATAAGTTGTAATTTGAAAAGAAAAAAGGAAGAAACTCACACAAACCTAAAATCAGATGATTCAAGGCTTAAAAAAAAAATACAAGTTTGATAGGTCCCAAGTTGAATCCCTGTACAAATATATTCAAGAACACAAGTAACACACATGCATGTTTTCACAATTTTAAAACATACGCTTTTTTCACAATTGCGCATCAAAATTTTGAATTTGATTTCTCCAAAACAAAATATAAAGAAACATAGTCTTGTGACATTTGAAATGAAAGTCGGTACCCTTCTGAGAAAAATGATGCCTCTCCCAACTCTTTATCTTAATTCTAGCCCGAGATATGATAAAAAATGTAAAGCCATACCAGGCCAAAATCGGCGCTTTCAAAACTTTAGAAATCTGTAAAAAATTAACTGATGAAGAAAAAAATTCAAAACTTTTAATTTGTAATTAACTAAAGCTGTACTTCATAAAAACAAAAAATAAAAAAAATCTAAAGATGTCAGGTAAAAAAAACATTCATATTTGGATCACTTGATATGGAATGACCTGAATGCTGAAATATAGACATTTCTGAAAAAAAGTTTACCCTTTCATGTAGGAATACTAGTGCTTGCAGAATATCGTTTATTCCAGAACAGATTTCATCAGCTGAAAGCTTTTGGAGAAGCATTTCCAGGGGCTGCACTCGCTCCGTGACAAGGTAGATCCCATCCTCCTCCATAGTAAAAGACAAAAATCGCAGAAGACATGGGTGACGCAATGTTTTCAAATGCTTTAAGAGAAAAAAAAAAAAGAATCCAATTTATTGCTTTCACCTTAGAGAAGGATATACATCTACAGAACTACCACCTGATAACTCCCCACAGATGTCCAGAAAGTAGACGAGTTTTATCTGTAGTTTACGAGAAAGCTTCAGCTATACAAATAATGTGTCCGCTACAGCCAGGTTACACACTAGTGTTCAGCATCCTATTTATTTTATCTGAATATAGGAACAGAACAAATCAGAACATATTTTATGCCAAACACAAAACAACTGAATGACCCCATTCATTAAAATGGGGTCTTTTTGTTTTCATTCTGAAAGTTGTCTCATTTTGTGTTTTTTCCTCCCGCGAAAAAGACGGAACATGGTATCAAAAGCTGTAATGCAACCAAGAAACTAACCTTGCTCCGACTGAAGAAACCGCAAAAATAAATTATTGCTTTAACCACTTGTGAACAGTGTGCAAAAACTCAGCAAAAATGCAATCGTATATTTGTATTGTATCAATCTATGGCAAGTGGCTTGCCAACCAACTTCTCTTTGAAGTGATTCTCCAGTATAAAACCCAACGATCAGCAAAATGTCGAACTTTTATTTATTTGTAAGATGAATACCTGAACGTTCCTCCATTCACCAAGCTCTATGGGGCTTCCGATAATGAAAGAATGGAGCTATGGCTGAGAATACACGCTCCATTTTATCAGGATTAAGAAGTTCTCCTGTACTGCCCACCAGTGCAGCTCAAAGCAGTTGCACCTCCAACGATCAATAAGTTATGACATAACCTGTGGATAATGTGGTTAATCACATTTTTATGTGCAGGTCTACAAAGACATATACAGACAGGACAGAGGCAGACAGTGCTCACAGTGCCTCCATCAGCTTCATTTAACTGAGTGGCTGTCTGGGTTCCTTTAAGGCTATAATTTTTCGGGAATTCGGCTAGAACCCCGATGCAGTGCTCAGCGAAGAGCTCTATGGAAGTGTGAATCTAGCCTAAGAATGATGGGATCTATCTACTCTAAGGAAATAAATCTAAATATTTTTAGTCAAATGTAACTATTAAATTACTGTGTCTCTCACCAAGTGGCTCTGGGTCTCATTGCAATGATTCAGCTGACATATCAGGGATGGTCAATATAAGAGTGTGCCTTCTTTATGGGAGAGAGAGAATTTTCATTATTGGGACCACAAAAATCTCTAAGCATGTGAAAATGTGAATATGTCATAGTGACCTGAATGCCTATACAAAAGCATATCGTTTCTCCTTATGGAGAGTGACATACCTTGACAAGCCAGAGATGGTAAGGAGGCTTATTCGCCGTGCAATGCTCCTCTGGGAAAAATATGCAAATTGCCTCTTCTGAGAAAAAGAGGACTTAACTCTATAGCGCCACCTGCTGGAAGTAGCGATCCTACAAGTCACAATCAACCCTTTAACGAGTCATGCAATATGACTTAGGATAAAAGACTTGTAGGATCGCTACTTCCAAGTCATATTGCATGACTCGTTAAAGTGTTGATTGTGACTTGTAGGATCGCTACTTCCAACAGTAGCCGCTATAGAGTTAAGTCCTCTTTTTCTCAGAAGAGGCAATTTGCATATACAAAAGCATAAAGGGAAAATAAGTATTTAATACACTGCCAATTTTACATGTTTTTCCACCTACAAAGAATGGAGAGGGCTATACATTTTTATTTTAGGTACACTTCAACTGTGAGAGACAGAATCTGAATACAAAAACCAAAAAAATCACATTGTACGATTTTTATATGTCGTATATACTTGAGTATAAGCAGACCAGAGTCTAAGCTGAGGCACCTAATTTTGACACGAAATACTGGGTAAGCTTACTGACTCGAGTATAAGCTGGGTATGCATTGTCCCCTCATCCCCATCCTGGTATGCATGTCTTCCCCATCCCTGTATGCATGAATGGCTATTTCTCCCCTATCCTTGTATGAATGATTCCTGTTTAAAAAAAAAAAAAAAAAAAACATCCTATTTACCTGCCTGTGCGCCCGCGGTGACACTGCATCTTGTTCGTTCCGGCACCAGCAGCTCTACGCCTATGGGAGTGGAGAGACGTGCATATGCATTACCTTAATGAGAGTGGTCACGTGATCACTCGGCACAGAAACAGCGGCTGGCGCTGGAACGAAGGAGATGCAGTGCCAGCGAGGGCATGCTGGTAGGTTAGTAGGATATGTGCTGGAAGCTGGCACTGTGTGCTATTACAGCAGTGGTACAGGCTTTAGCCACAGCCGCCGGCTCCTGCCTCTGAACCGCTGATCCCCCACCCCCGCCGGCTTCTGGAACAAATGACTCGTGTATAAGCCGAGGGGGGAGTTTTCAGCTAAAAAAAAAAAACGGTAATTAGACCTACCGGTAATTGTATTTCCAGGAATCCATTCTGACAGCACCATGGAGGACGTCCTTATCCACAGTGGGACAGGAAACCACGAGAGTTTAAAAGGACCCTCCCCCTACCACCCTTCGGTGATTTTCCAAAGTAACACATCTGGATGGATGCAAAAAAAGAGCATTATATTTGAAAAAAAAACACAAACAACTGTTGTTATACAAATGTTACATCACATAAGTATGAGGTGTTCTTGTAATCGGGAGGGATCAGTGCTGTCAGGATGGATTCCTGGAAATATAATTACCGGTAGGTCTAATTACCGTTTTCCAGGTCACCACCTGACAGCACCATGGAGAAGTACCAAAGGAGATTTGGTCCTAGGGTGGGAGTATTGCTTGAAGCACCTTCCTACCAAATGCTAATTGAGATGACACTACATCTCGTTTTTAATGTTTAGAGAAGGTACTGATACTAGACCAGGATGCAGCCCTACAGATCTGTTCTGCTGAAGCCCCCCCTTTCTCTGCCGATGAAGCGGCTACAGCTCTAGATGAATGAGCTTTTAAGACTGTCAGGGGGACTCTTTCCCTGTGCCTCATAGGCTAGGCTAATTGTGAATCTGATCCATTTCGCAATGGTTGATTTTGATGCCTTTCTTCCCTTTTTTGGACCTTTATAAAAAGGACAAACAAATTACTATCCTGTTTCCAGGCCCTAGTTGCCTCCAAGTATCTGAGTACTGTCTACCTAACATAAAAGTTATGGTAGAAACTCTTTCTAATTTTTAGGGAGCTGACAAAATGAGGGAAGCACCACCTCCTGATTCATATTTGAATCTGAGACAACTTTAGGGAGAAAAGCTGGATCAAGTCTTCAAACCAGTCTAT
Source organism: Ranitomeya variabilis (assembly GCF_051348905.1). Taxonomy (NCBI): domain Eukaryota; kingdom Metazoa; phylum Chordata; class Amphibia; order Anura; family Dendrobatidae; genus Ranitomeya; species Ranitomeya variabilis. The sequence goes on from NC_135239.1 coordinate 133,902,733, forward strand.
CATTGAACACCTGTAAATAAGGATTTTGAATGGATAGGGCCTGAAGCTCCCCCAGTCTCTCAGCTGACGGCTACTAGAAAGGCAGTTTTGAGTGAAAGATTACCAATCTCTATCTCCTCCTCTAGATCAAATGGTCGTCTGCAAAACTCGTTAAGGACCAAGTTAAGATCCCAAGTTGGGACATACTTTCTTATTAGGGGTCTTAACTTTTGAACTGCTCTAGAGAATCGGCCTATCCAAGGGTGGGAAGCCAGGGAAGAATCATAGAATACACTAAGGGCTGCTACTTGGACCCTCAGAGCACTGGGTCTAAGACCTAACCTAAACCCCTGTTGTAAAAAAAATCAAGTATTTGGGGAATGTCAGGTTGTTCAGTGTTGTGAATTTACCTTTTGGCTCCCTCTAGTGGCTACTAGTGATTTTACTCTGGGTATGTCTATCATCCCTTGTATGCTCACCTGGGTCGTTAGGTCAGGGGTGTTGCTATATAAGCTCCCTGGACCTTCAGTTCAATGCCTGGCAACGTTGATATCAGAGCTAATCTGTAGTGCTCTTGTCCACTGATCCTGGTTCCTGCTTGATTAAGCTAAGTCCGCTTTCTTGCTTTTTGCTATTTGTTTTTGTTTGCATTTTTGTCCAGCTTGTTCATAATCTGTATCCTTTCCTTGCTGGAAGCTCTAGGGAGGCTGGAGTTCTCCCCCCGGGCCGTTAGACGGTTCGGGGGTTCTTGAATCTCCAGTGTGGATTTTTGTTAGGGTTTTTGTTGACCATATAAGTTATCTTACTACATTCTGCTATTAGTAAGCGGGCCTCTCTTTGCTAAACCTAGTTCATTTCTGTGTTTGTCATTTCCTCTTACCTCACCGTTATTTGTGGGGGGCTTGTACCCTACTTTTGGGGTCTATTCTCTGGAGGCAAGAGAGGTCTTTGTTTTCCTCTTCTAGGGGTAGTTAGTCCTCCGGCTGGCGCGAGACATCTAGCGACCAACGTAGGCATGTTCCCCGGCTACTTCTAGTGTTGGCGTTAGGAGTAGATATATGGTCAACCCAGTTACCACTGCCCTATGAGCTGGATTTTTGTACTTCGCAGACTTGCTGATATCTCTGAGACCCTCGCCATTGGGGTCATAACAGTTCAGCATCAACTGTTGTGTCTCCACAGAAACTGCAGAATTTTCTCCATATTTTTAAATAAATTGCGGAGGTCGCAGGCTTTCTACTTGCTTGAAGAATAGAAATAACCCCCTCTGAGAGACCCTTAGCTTTCAGGATCTGGCGCTCAGGATCCAAGCTGATAACTGGAGGTTCTCTGGGTTTTGATGTAGAACCAGACCCTGGAGAAGTAAGTCTCTTCCTTTTGGAAGGAGAAAGGGATCTTCTATCGACAACTTCTTCAGTAAGGGAAACCAGCTCCTCTTGGGCCAGAAAGGAACCACGAGAATGACCTGAGCTCTGTCCTCGCATATCTTTCTGAGAACCCTTGGAATCAGTGCGAGAGGAAGGAATGCATACAACAGACCCCTGCTCTATGACTGAGAAGAGGCCCGAGTAATGTCCTTTTCCTATTTCCTGAGGAAGTACTGGACAGATTCCTGTCACATGTAGGAGGTCCTGAATGTCTGACCACATAGGGGAGCTTGAAAAGAGACGGGCGTTGGACACAAAGAATCTTTCTGGAGGACATCATTTCCTTCGGAACCCAGACCTAGAGGTTGAGGAACCTGAATCTATTTTTGTTCCCACTTTCTCCCCCTTTGGGATAGCTCCACCTTCCCTTGCTTCCCCTTCCCCCCCTATAGTCTGATCTTTCACTATAATAGGGTCTGCGAAGTCGCTGGTACTTTTTACGTTTTTCTTCTGGAAACCCCTTCTTTTCATCTGAGGCCTTCGCTAGAATGTCATCAAGGATGGGGCCAAAGACCCTACCCCCTAAGAAAGGGATAGAGCACAGCTTATTTTTAGAATGAATATCTCCCGACCAGTTCTTTAGCCAGATAGCTCTTCTGGGTGCATTGAATAAAGACTGGCCCCTAGCTGTGAATCTAACAGACTCTGCAGTAGAGTCTGCTAGAAAGCCGGTTGCCTACTTTAGTAGGGTAAGATCTTAGGATAGACTCTCTAGGGGTTCTAACTGACAGCTGTTCTTTCAAATCGTCCACCCACAAATGCATAGCATGTGCTACAGATGTTGCTGCTATATTTGTACGGACGACCGCTGCTAAACTCTCCCAGGCTCTCTTCAAGGGCCCAGCCGCCTTGCGATCTATAGGCTCCTTCAGGTTAGAGGAGTCATCAAAAGGGATGGCGGTTCTTTTAAGCACCTTGGCCAGAAGAATGTCTATTTTGAGAACATCCTCCCAGTCCTTGATCTCCTGATGATCAAATGGCAGGTAAAGCCTGAAGTCTCTAGGAATCGATACAGAACAGCTTACGTGTTTATTCTGCCATCTGCAACGTTTCGGTCCTAAGACCTTTATCAAGCATAGTGAAAGAACAATACAACCACCATTATATACCATCAGACCCAACCCATCAATTAACTAGTAACCAATGGGGTAGTCTTGTGCAATTAGAAAAAATACATCATGATATAACCAACATATATACACTTAAAAACAATCACAAACAATCAGCCCTCCGTATATACTAACTACTAACATAGTTTAGCTAGCTCTGATCGCTCTCTACTATTGAATTATGCCCATAAATCCATATAAACATCCCCGGAGTCCATGGTGTAAACAACACCGATCACACCAATCTGGACAAAGCATCTGTGATTGTCATGACGACGTGGGCGTGTCCAAAGCGGTAGCAGTCCAATCTATTCACTAACTCCCACATCATGTGACCGCCGCCTCCCCAGCATGCAGCGCTCAGCAGCACACCAATCCAAAGAATGATTTCTTGATGTGTCATTTCCAATAGAGACGCCCACTCATGTCTCATCATAGCAACGCAACGCGCATGTCCATGGCGTCATCAGCCTGTAGGAGTCCTATGCGCATGTCTCAAATCCGAACTCCAGTAGTATCAGCACAACGGGATAAATACATTGTAAGTGCGCATGACAGAAGCGTTCTTTCAGCATTTCTTCTCTCCAAACGGCACTGGTGCGCGAAAATTTTTTTTTTAACCATATAGATAAAAAATCCCCAATAGAATACTTTCATTCCAGGTCCATATTGTGCAGCGAAATTATAGCCATATCATCCGGGCACTCTTAAAGATTATTAATTTAACTACTCCTGTATATATCTGTATATATCATATCCAGGCTCTTCAACATGGACCTGAAATGAAAGATGACAAATAAAAGGGAAACAACCATCCTAAGAGAATATCTAGAGATATATCTATATCAGACACATTCCCATTATAATAATGCCAATATCCATGTTAATAAAAGGATTACATAACCAAAAGGAAAAAATATATAAAGAATAGGGACATAATTACATCCTACCATCAATAGAGGGACAAAATAGCTGCATACTCCAATTACCCGCCATTTACATAATCAGTCACGGCGATCACATAACAGGAGTCCCAATATCAGAATAGTTTTTTACATTTGTATATACAGCATCCAAATTGGGAGGACTGTTATTATTACCACCCTTAATGTAATAACAACATAAGATGGTACATAAAAGGTTAAAAGCAAAATTATACCAATGAGGAACTACAATGAATCAATACACTATTAAAGGAGACAGCTCTGTGGATAGTCAATATTTAGACCCCTAGGAAAAAGGGTATCGAGCTCATGTATTATTATTATTATTATTTATTGTTATAGCGCCATTTATTCCATGGCGCTTTACAAGTGAGGAGGGGTATACATAATAAAAACAAGTACAATAATCTTGAACAATACAAGTCATAACTGGTACAGTAGGAGAGAGGACCCTGCCCGCGAAGGCTCACAATCTTCAAGGGATGGGTGAGAATACAGTAGGTAAAATGTATACATTTTAGTTCTTTTTTCTTAAGGAGAGAGACACGATCACCACCCCGTCTTAATATAGGAATATCATCAATAACACGATATTTGAGTTGAGTGACCGAATGTCCCATTTCGTGAAAGTGCCTGGGTACTGGGAGATCAATAAGCTTTGTTCTTATGGTACTTTTATGCTTTGAGATTCTTGCTTTAACTTCCATCGTGGTCTCCCCTACATAGTAGAGACCACAAGGGCAGCTCAGGATATAGACCACAAAACTACTTTTACACGTATAACGTTTCCGTATCGTGTATTCTTTCCCAGTATGGGGATGATAAAACACTGCCCCTTTAATCAAATTGTTACAACACGCACATCCGAGACACGGGAAATTACCCAGGCTCGGACGGCTTAAAGTAGTTTGTAGGTCCCTCCTTGAGCTGCCAACATCAGATGTCACCAACTCATCCTTCAAACTTTTATTCCTCTTATATGAAAACAATGGGCGCAACTGAAACTCACTCACATTGGTATGTCCCCTTGCTAATACTGACCAGTGTCTCCGAATTATATCCGAAATTGGACCGCTCAGACCATTGAATGTTGTCACAAATGGTATCCTCTTTTTAGACTCAGTAGCCAATCTAGGAGTCAGGAGTTCAGCTCTATTTTTGGAGAGTGCTTTTGTTTTAAATTTATTTAAATCCCTCTCAGGGTATCCTCTCATAAGAAATTTTTGGCACATCTCCTTAAGCCTCATATCTACAATAGAGTCACTTGAGACAATCCTCCTGACTCTCAGAAGCTGGCTCCATGGGAGAGATTCTACCATTTTTCGTGGGTGCTCACTAGAAAAATGTAAAATATTATTTCTGTCTGTCTGTTTGACAAACAAATCGGTTTGTAAGAATCCATCACTCTTATAAACACATGTATCCAAAAATTGCATCTTGGTCTGAGAACACTCCATAGTGAACCCCAACCCAGGGTAGATATTGTTCAGAAATGAATGGAATTGTATCAACTCACCATAGTCACCGTCCCAAATCAGGAAGATGTCGTCAATGTAGCGCCGCCAGCCCCTAACATGACCCCAGAATGGTGAACTGTACACGTGTTCGCCCTCTAGGACAGCCATGTAGATGTTAGCATAAGTAGGGGCCACATTGGACCCCATGGCTGTCCCGCGGCGCTGCAAGAAGTAATCATCACCTTAGAGGAAAAAATTCCTCCCCAGGATGAACTCCAGCAGCTCCAGGGCGAACCGTGCACACTCAGGAGCCATGTCGGAGCCGGCCAGCGCCACACCGACAGCAGACAACCCCCTGGCATGTTCAATGGACGTGTACAATGATTTAACATCAAAGGACACTAGCCATGTGGACTCCTCGACCTGCACACCCTCCAAGGACTTTATAAAATCACTTGTATCCTTTACATAGGATGGTGCGGCAACCGCAAATTTCCTCAATAGATGATCTAAAAAGATTGCTACCTTACCACAAAGGGACCCCCTGCCCGACACAATCGGACGGCCAGGGGGTCTCCGAAGGTCCTTGTGGATCTTTGGTAGGGTGTACAGGACGGGAACCACCGGATGCTCAACCGTGAGATATTTGGGTAATTTGTCATCAATCAAGCCATTATTTAGTGCTTCCTCAATTAACAAATCCAGTTCCAGTTTAAACCTCTGGGTTGGGTTCACCAGCAGCCTCTCATAGACCTCTCTATCCGAGAGCTGCGACCTTATCTCATCCATATATTGAGCAGTATCCATCACCACCAAGGCTCCGCCCTTGTCGGCTGCCTTGATGGTGATGGATCTGTTTTTTTTCAAATTACTAATCTCTTGTCGCTCAGCATACGTCAGATTTGGATGATTCAACCTCCTCCTCTCATATTTCAATCTAGCTATATCTGTTTTTACCAATTTACAGAACGTCTCCACAACATGATCCTGTACCGGAGGCACAAAATCACTTTTATTGTGGAGACCAAACATGCCTAGAGAGAGGTGTGTATGGGGAGCCAAGGCCACAGCCCCCTCTTTACCTGAGAAAAATACAGCCAATTTCAAACGCCTGAAAAATAAATACAAATCATTATCAATATTAAACCAATTCGCCTTGGTGGTGATGGATACTGCTCAATATATGGATGAGATAAGGTCGTCGCAGCTCTCGGATAGAGAGGTCTATGAGAGGCTGCTGGTGAACCCAACCCAGAGGTTTAAACTGGAACTGGATTTGTTAATTGAGGAAGCACTAAATAATGGCCTGATTGATGACAAATTAGCCAAATATCTCACGGTTGAGCATCCGGTGGTTCCCGTCCTGTACACCCTACCAAAGATCCACAAGGACCTTCGGAGACCCCCTGGCCATCCGATTGTGTCGGGCAGGGGGTCCCTTTGTGGTAAGGTAGCAATCTTTTTAGATCATCTATTGAGGAAATTTGCGGTTGCCGCACCATCCTATGTAAAGGATACAAGTGATTTTATAAAGTCCTTGGAGGGTGTGCAGGTCGAGGAGTCCACATGGCTAGTGTCCTTTGATGTTACATCATTGTACACGTCCATTGAACATGTCAGGGGGTTGTCTGCTGTCGGTGTGGCGCTGGCCGGCTCCGACATGGCTCCTGAGTGTGCACGGTTCGCCCTGGAGCTGCTGGAGTTCATCCTGGGGAGGAATTTTTTCCTCTTCGGTGATGATTACTTCTTGCAGCGCCGCGGGACAGCCATGGGGTCCAATGTGGCCCCTACTTATGCTAACATCTACATGGCTGTCCTAGAGGGCGAACACGTGTACAGTTCACCATTCTGGGGTCATGTTAGGGGCTGGCGGCGCTACATTGACGACATCTTCCTGATTTGGGACGGTGACTATGGTGAGTTGATACAATTCCATTCATTTCTGAACAATATCTACCCTGGGTTGGGGTTCACTATGGAGTGTTCTCAGACCAAGATGCAATTTTTGGATACATGTGTTTATAAGAGTGATGGATTCTTACAAACCGATTTGTTTGTCAAACAGACAGACAGAAATAATATTTTACATTTTTCTAGTGAGCACCCACGAAAAATGGTAGAATCTCTCCCATGGAGCCAGCTTCTGAGAGTCAGGAGGATTGTCTCAAGTGACTCTATTGTAGATATGAGGCTTAAGGAGATGTGCCAAAAATTTCTTATGAGAGGATACCCTGAGAGGGATTTAAATAAATTTAAAACAAAAGCACTCTCCAAAAATAGAGCTGAACTCCTGACTCCTAGATTGGCTACTGAGTCTAAAAAGAGGATACCATTTGTGACAACATTCAATGGTCTGAGCGGTCCAATTTCGGATATAATTCGGAGACACTGGTCAGTATTAGCAAGGGGACATACCAATGTGAGTGAGTTTCAGTTGCGCCCATTGTTTTCATATAAGAGGAATAAAAGTTTGAAGGATGAGTTGGTGACATCTGATGTTGGTCCCTCCTTGAGCTGCCTACAAACTACTTTAAGCCATCCGAGCCTGGGTAATTTCCCGTGTCTCGGATGTGCGTGTTGTAACAATTTGATTAAAGGGGCAGTGTTTTATCATCCCCATACTGGGAAAGAATACACGATACGGAAACGTTATACGTGTAAAAGTAGTTTTGTGGTCTATATCCTGAGCTGCCCTTGTGGTCTCTACTATGTAGGGGAGACCACGATGGAAGTTAAAGCAAGAATCTCAAAGCATAAAAGTACCATAAGAACAAAGCTTATTGATCTCCCAGTACCCAGGCACTTTCACGAAATGGGACATTCGGTCACTCAACTCAAATATCGTGTTATTGATGATATTCCTATATTAAGACGGGGTGGTGATCGTGTCTCTCTCCTTAAGAAAAAAGAACTAAAATGTATACATTTTACCTACTGTATTCTCACCCATCCCTTGAAGATTGTGAGCCTTCGCGGGCAGGGTCCTCTCTCCTACTGTACCAGTTATGACTTGTATTGTTCAAGATTATTGTACTTGTTTTTATTATGTATACCCCTCCTCACTTGTAAAGCGCCATGGAATAAATGGCGCTATAACAATAAATAATAATAATAATAATACATGAGCTCGATACCCTTTTTCCTAGGGGTCTAAATATTGACTATCCCCAGAGCTGTCTCCTTTAATAGTGTATTGATTCATTGTAGTTCCTCATTGGTATAATTTTGTTTTTAACCTTTTATGTACCATCTTATGTTGTTATTACATTAAGGGTGGTAATAACAGTCCTCCCAATTTGGATGCTGTATATACAAATGTAAAAAACTATTCTGATATTGGGACTCCTGTTATGTGATCGCCGTGACTGATTATGTAAATGGCGGGTAATTGGAGTATGCAGCTATTTTGTCCCTCTATTGATGTTAGGATGTAATTATGTCCCTATTCTTTATATATTTTTTCCTTTTGGTTATGTAATCATTTTATTAACATGGATATTGGCATTATTATAATGGGAATGTGTCTGATATAGATATATCTCTAGATATTCTCTTAGGATGGTGGTTTCCCTTTTATTTGTCATCTTTCATTTCAGGTCCATGTTGAAGAGCCTGGATATGATATATACAGATATATACAGGAGTAGTTAAATTAATAATCTTTAAGAGTGCCCGGATGATATGGCTATAATTTCGCTGCACAATATGGACCTGGAATGAAAGTATTCTATTGGGGATTTTTTATCTATATGGTTAAAAAAAAAATTTTTGCGCACCAGTGCCGTTTGGAGAGAAGAAATGCTGAAAGAACGCTTCTGTCATGTGCACTTACAATGTATTTATCCCGTTGTGCTGATACTACTGAAGTTCGGATTTGAGACATGCGCATAGGACTCCTACAGGCTGATGACGCCATGGACATGCGCATTGCGTTGCTATGATGAGACATGAGTGGGCGTGTCTATTGGAAATGACACATCGAGAAATCACTCTTTGGATTGGTGTGCTGCTGAGCGCTGCATGCTGGGGAGGCGGCGGTCACATGATGTGGGAGTTAGTGAATAGATTGGACTGCTACCGCTTTGGACACGCCCACGTCGTCATGACAATCACAGATGCTTTGTCCAGATTGGTGTGATCGGTGTTGTTTACACCATGGACTCCGGGGATGTTTATATGGATTTATGGGCAAAATTCAATAGTAGAGAGCGATCAGAGCTAGCTAAACTATGTTAGTAGTTAGTATATACGGAGGGCTGATTGTTTGTGATTGTTATTAAGTGTATATATGTTTGTTATATCATGATGTATTTTTTCTAATTGCACAAGACTACCCCATTGGTTACTAGTTAATTGATGGGTTGGGTCTGATGGTATATAATGGTGGTTGTATTGTTCTTTCACTATGCTTGATAAAGGTCTTAGGACCGAAACGTTGCAGATGGCAGAATAAACACGTAAGCTGTTCTGTCACAATTGCTGTGGTGCTGTCCGTTTGTTATTTTCATTTGGATTTATATACTGGGATGGATCCCCTGGTGTGGACGGGCACCCTATTGTCCATAGAGACGTTGTTATTTTAGGGTGCGGCCTGACTCTTTTTTATCTAGGAATCGATAGTCTCTTTTCTGCCTCTTCCCACTCCTCTAAAATCATGGACCGAATATGTGAGTTTAATGGGAAGACCTTTGAGGTCTGAGAACGTAGCTCCCCAAACATGTCTTCCTAAACTGTCGGAGTAGTTGAGGGCTCCTCAATCTGCATAGTCTGTCTTACTGCCCCTAGGAGCTCATCTATCTCCCCGATGAGAACAAATATCTCTTCCCTTTCTCTGGAAGATCTCTGCTCAACTCTTCTTCCAGATCTGATCCGGAAAAGCTCTCCTCAGATGACAGATCGATTCCCTCGGTCTTTTTCTGGATCCTTGGGGGTCTGACTGCACGGGCTGGGGGAATACAAAGCCAGATATCGAGGCCTGCACCTCTTCTGACAATAGCCCTCATATTAGACATGAGTGAAGACTGTTCCTCCGCCACAATTCGACTGGTGCATATCTCGCAGAAAGATTTCTGCCAGGAGTCCTAAAGCCTTACAGCGCAAATGGGACACTTCTTATACTGTCCGGACTTATTATTCTTTTCCATTGTGGAGGAAAGCCCCTATAATACACTAGATGGTGGCCCGATTCTAACGTATCGGGTATTCTAGAATATGCATGTCCACATAGTATACAGCACAGAGCCACGTAGCATATTGCCCAGTGACGTAGCATATTGCCCAGTGACGTAGTATATTGCCCAGAGCCACGTAGTATATTGCCCAGAGCCACGTAGTATATTGCCCAGAGCCACGTAGTATATTGCCCAGAGCCACGTAGTATATTGCCCAGAGCCACGTAGTATATTGCCCAGAGCCACGTAGTATATTGCCCAGAGCCACGTAGTATATTGCCCAGAGCCACGTAGTATATTGCCCAGAGCCACGTAGTATATTGCCCAGAGCCACGTAGTATATTGCCCAGAGCCACGTAGTATATTGCCCAGAGCCACGTAGTATATTGCCCAGAGCCACGTAGTATATTGCCCAGAGCCACGTAGTATATTGCACAGAGCCACGTAGTATATTGCACAGAGCCACGTAGTATATTGCACAGAGCCACGTAGTATATTGCACAGAGCCAAGTAGTATATTGCCCATTAACGTAGTATACAGCACAGAGCCACGTAGTATATTGCCCAGCCACGTGGTATATTGCCCAGCCACGTAGTATATTGGCCAGTCACATAGTATATTGCCCAGCTACATAGTATATTGCCCAGCCACGTATGTCACAGGTTAAAAAATAAACATATACTCACCTTCCGAGGGCCCCTTGTAGTTCTGTCGCCTGCTTCTCGCGCAGGAGTGCAGGACCTGTGATGACGTCGCAATCACATGACCGTGTCGTGGTCACATGACCGTGGCGTCACGGCAGGTCCTTCTCGTGCAGGACCTGTGATGACGTCGCGGTCACATGACCGTGACACCATGGCAGGTCCTTCTCGCAGACCATCCTTGCCACCGGAACCTGCCGCTTGCATGGAGCGCTCACCGGAGCGTCGCGAGGAGCGGGAAAGGCGGCGGAAGGTGAGTATATAATGATTTTTTTATTATTATTATTTTTAACATCAGATGTTTTTACTATTGATGCTGCATAGGCAGCATCAATAGTAAAAACTTGGTCACACAGGTTTAATAGCGGCGGTAACGGAGTGAGTTACCCGCGGCATAACGCGGTCCGTTACCGCTGGCATTAACCCTGTGTGAGCGGTGACTGCGGGGAGTATGGAGCGGGCGCAGGGCACTGGCTGCAGGGGAGTAGGGAGGGACTAATCTAACTGTGGCCGTCACTGATTGGTCGCGGCAGCCATGACAGGCAGCTGGCAAGACCAATCAGCGACTTGGATTCCATGACAGACACAGGCCACGACCAATGAATATCCGTGACAGACAGAAAAACAGACAGGAGGGCAGACGGAAGTGACCCTTAGACAATTATATAGTAGATAAATTTAGATGCCTCATGGGACTGTATCCTACTGAGGTACTGATGGGAACCCCCAAGTGGGAACTTACATGTGCCTGGCTCTCCTGCACCATCTCAGGTTTAGTGTTATCCTCCATACTGCTCCTTAAGTTAGGACAGGATAGTAGCACACTCTTTACCTTTTTATATGTCAGAACAACTTCACAAGATACATGCCCAAAGTAATATACTTAGAGTAAAACAGTGTTACATCATATTATGGGCTAAGTCATGGAATATATAGGGTTAATCGCAGCTAGCAATTGAAAAAAACCAAGAAAACACGCGATGAAGCAAACACCCAGAGTAGTATATTTTATAAATATGCAAAAAGCTTTATTAAATAGCACCAAGAACAGGGAACTGGGAAGGCAAGGTTCATACCGTTAAACACATGTTGGAAACGCAGGGGTGCACAGCAGTGGGATGACAATACATTCAGGCATAAATAACACGCCACCATAAAATTAATACTGGTGGTATAAGTATAACCATATAGTGAATATATACCAACAAAGTAGCAGTATAATTGGACACAGCTCCAGGCACCTATTTATATAATACCGGCACAAAATTACAGCTTTTCTCCATAGATAATTACCTGGACTGATGCAGAGTCACCCACCACAGCGTGCACCCGCCCCGACGCGCGTTTCGGCGTGATGGCCTTTTTCAAGGGGTGATAGGAAATGGGGAAGTGCGAGTATAAAAAGAAACCAACCACCAATCGTAAACCCCGATGTGGTCACGAGGTCCCTCGCATCAGCGAGTATATCTAGGCTCGCCACTCAAAAGGTGCACTCCATATTCAAATAAATGCCGGACGCATACAGAATGACGACACTGCACCATGTGATTACGTCGCGCCGTCAGCAGGAAATGACGAGGGCGCAACCACGGTAACCCGGGACGCGAGACGGCGCCGGCGTCAAGCCAAGGCTGGAGATGCCATGGCAACTGAGACGCCAGAAGCCGCCCAGCGCGCCGAAGCCCGTGGTACGCACGCGTGCAGCTGAGGTCAGCAACGCAATGTCCTGCATATGATAATGGCAACCAAATGGGTAATTGTAGGGACAGATATTAATATAATAGCATATATAATCCGAACTACATTAATAGCATAGATATACCACATTGGAGAGAATATGATAAATTGCAGGGGAGTTAGATGGATCTACAAATAACAAATGATAGGAACGGACATACAATGTCACAGGAGACCTGACATATGGAAGCATATATAATAAACATCACATTGATAACAATATAAACATTAGGAAATGAACAATAATCAATTACAATGCTTCCATAGACTTGATAGGCAGGAACCCATATCACAATATGACGGCTTTCCAATTTCTTGTAACCGCAGAATATAAATTAAAATGTCCATCTCTCCCATCATATTCATGCAGAACCACAAGGGGGAACGAGAAGTGGTGGGTACTGAGTAAAAGAATAAATGAAGTTAAAAACAATGAAAAACAAACATGTGCAAACGTTACCAATAACAAGGAGAATCACTGATTTATAAGAATGGAACAAAACTAATTGTTTCATTCAGCCCTTTTGGATGGACAGTATCCAATGCCCAAATCCATCTTGTTTCACAACGCGCTAGTTTTTGTTTAAGACCACCACCACGGATGTCAGAAATAATCATATCAATTCCCCTTATCTTTAAGAGGGAACTGTCACACCCATGGTATTGCTTGAAATGGCGTGGTAACGTCCTAAGCGTGGCTGCATCATCATGGCAGACCGCCTCCTCGATCCCCAATACATGCTCGCGAATACACACCTTCAGAGGACGAGAGGTCATCCCATTGTAAATTAAATTACATGGGCATAACGCAAAATACACCACATAGCGGGACGTACATGAAATGTATTTTATGATATCATAGGTTCTCGTCCCTGCTGAGTTGAAAAAAGTCATAGTGCGATCAACGTTGGGGCAGGCGATGCACCGGCCACATAGAACACAGCCACGCCTAGGATGTCCACCATCAAGAAAGGTAAGTCTAGATTCATGTTGATAGTGGCTATGTACGAGGTGGTCTCTTAAATTTTTAGCCCGTCTGATGGTAATATTGGGCATGGGCAAGAGTAATTGATTCAGGGCAGGATCAGTAAGAAGGATGGGCCATGCCTTCTGAAGGCAATTCTTCATTCGGGAAAATTGGGCATGGTAGTTAGTAATGAATCTTACTTTTTGATTCATTGTAGGAGCCTTCTTTTTATACAACAAAGATTGACGTGATGAGTGCCTAGCTCGATTGTAGGCTCTCTTAATCGCCCTTCCACTGTATCCCCTCTCACGAAATCTCTCAGATAAGTCCTGTGCATTACGTTTGAATTCCTCATCATCTGAGCAGATCCTGCGAAGACACAGGAACTGACCAATGGGGATGGAATCAATCAAAGGCTTCGGGTGAGCAGAGGAGGCATTTAGCAACATGTTGGTGGAAGTTTCCTTCCTAAAAATTTTTGTCTGTAGTGTATTGTCCAAATCCCTCCACACCTTTACATCAAGGAAGTCAACCATATTGATATCACAGTGATAGGTAATATGAATATTACTATCATTCAGATTGATCTCATCCATGAATTCCTTCAATTGCAACGAGTTCCCCTGCCAGATCAGGAAAATGTCGTCGATGTACCGCACCCAAAAGAGGATGCGGTCCATCGACGCCCCCCGATAAGACAGGGGGAGGTCCCTCTCCCACAGCCCCAGGAACAAGTTGGCGTAGGCCGGGGCAAAAGAAGCCCCCATGGCTGTGCCCTGGAGCTGCAGGAAGAAGGACCCCTTAAAAGTGAAAAAGTTGTGAGTGAGGGAAAATTCAAGTAATTCCAAAATAAGACTAACAATTTCTAATGGCAAATTAGACATGTCCAGAAAATATTTGGTGGCTGCCAGGCCTTCCGTATGTTTAATGTTGGTGTACAGGGATTCTACATCACCTGTCACCAACATAGTCTCAGATTCAATATGGAGGCCATCAACTCTTTTAAGAAATTCCCCCGTGTCCAACAGAAATGAAGGGAGACTTTCAACTAGGGGCTGAAGTTTAGAGTCAATCCAACAATTGACTTTCTCAAGATAATTGCCTGAACCAGAGATGATTGGACGTCCTGGGGGGGCCTCAATGTTCTTGTGTATCTTAGGCAAAAGATACATTGTGGAGATGGTAGGTTCCTGTACTTGCAGTGCTGAAGCCAGTTCCTTCGTAATCACCCCATTCTGCACAGCAACATTCAAAATTTGTAATAATTGGCCCATAAATGATGACAAAGGGTTAAAGGTTAGACGTCTATAGCATACTTTGTTGTTCAATTGTCTAAATGCTTTTTCATAAAGGGATTGTGGCCAGATTACGATGTTGCCCCCTTTATCAGCTGGCTTCAGCACAACATCAGGAAGCCCCCGCAGGACCTCCAATCTCTCACGCTCAGCTCTTGTAAGATTGTCTCTCGACATACCCCTAGGGATATTCATAAAATCCCTAGTCACAACCTGTACAAACATGTCGATAGGTGCACATATTGATAATGGAGGGAATTTTTTTGATTTTACTCTTATTGATGAGGGGATCTTACCTCCTTCACCAAGTCTATGTTCCATAGCCAATTCCTCCAAATCTTGCAGTGCTAATTGTTCCTCCTCTGTGGGAAACAAGGTTTGTAAGTGAGGATCAAAGAAATGTCTCTTGAACATCAGGGTTCTGGCAAACAGATGTAAATCCTTAATTGCCGTGAAAGTATCGAACCCCGATGTCGGAGAAAAGGTGAGACCTCTACTTAATAGTGACAAATCAGTATCAGTTAGAGTGTAAGAACTCAAGTTAATTACCTGATTGTTCTTTTTATGTTCTGGTGATCTAACTTGGGCTCTTTTGTAGGGATGAAAGTTGGTCTCTCTTGTCCTCTTGGATCTTGATCCAGATCTTGTCATCACAGAGGACGTTGACCACTCAGATGAGTCACTCATGTTAGAGAGTGAACTTTCTGAGGGTGCACCTACTAATCTATGGCCCTGGAAATTGTTCTTCCTCCAATGGTAAACACTCCTATTCGCAAAGTCCATAGTATCTCTCTTAAATTTTGAGGCATGGACATCATGGATTTTCTTAACACATAGATCCAAGTTCTTCTCAATTTTGGATTCATAGCCACCAATTTTATCAGCTGGACATTTTGCCTTAAAATTTTGTTCAATTTCATCAATTTTCTTATCCAAATCAACAATAGATTTGGAATTGAAGTCCACCAATAATTGCATCAATGTAAATGAACATGTGCCACACGCCTCCTCCCAATTAGAGATAAAATCACCATCCTCAACAGGGAAAGCAGGAATGACCCGAACCCTGAGACCACGTGGAATAAGTTTACTGGCAATATATCTCTCCAAGAATGCGCGATTCCACCAGAGTCTCGTTCTTTTAATCAGTAATCTTTCAACCTCAAGGGCCTGATTCTCCACAGATTGATCTATTGGTACTTGTAACCCTGCTCCACCAGTACCGAATACCTGGTCCATTTGGCTAAGCCAAGTCTTGTCCTTGGCCCGGAAATCCATGTCCCGGAAGCACAAAACACCTGTGCAAAACACAGCAGATAAACACCAGAACAACTTCACAAGATACATACCCAAAGTAATATACTTAGAGTAAAACACAGTGTTACATCATATTATGGGCTAAGTCATGGAATATATAGGGTTAATCGCAGCTAGCAATTGAAAAAACCAAGAAAACACGCGATGAAGCAAACACCCAGAGTAGTATATTTTATAAATATGCAAAAAGCTTAGATTAGTTTTGTTCCATTCTTATAAATCAGTGATTCTCCTCGTTATTGGTAACGTTTGCACATGTTTGTTTTTCATTGTTTTTAACTTCATTTATTCTTTTACTCAGTACCCAACCACTTCTCGTTCCCCCTTGTGGTTCTGCATGAATATGATGGGAGAGATGGACATTTTAATTTATATTCTGCGGTTACAAGAAATTGGAAAGCCGTCATATTGTGATATGGGTTCCTGCCTATCAAGTCTATGGAAGCATTGTAATTGATTATTGTTCATTTCCTAATGTTTATATTGTTATCAATGTGATGTTTATTATATATGCTTCCATATGTCAGGTCTCCTGTGACATTGTATGTCCGTTCCTATCATTTGTTATTTGTAGATCCATCTAACTCCCCTGCAATTTATCATATTCTCTCCAATGTGGTATATCTATGCTATTAATGTAGTTCAGATTATATATGCTATTATATTAATATCTATCCCTACAATTACCCATTTGGTTGCCATTATCATATGCAGGACATTGCGTTGCTGACCTCAGCTGCACGCGTGCGTACCACGGGCTTCGGCGCGCTGGGCGGCTTCTGGCGTCTCAGTTGCCATGGCATCTCCAGCCTTGGCTTGACGCCGGCGCCGTCTCGCGTCCCGGGTTACCGTGGTTGCGCACGCGTCATTTCCTGCTGACGGCGCGACGTAATCACATGGTGCAGTGTCGTCATTCCGTATGCGTCCGGCATTTATTTGAATATGGAGTGCACCTTTTGAGTGGCGAGCCTAGATATAATCGCTGATGCGAGGGACCTCGTGACCACATCGGGGTTTACGATTGGTGGTTGGTTTCTTTTTATACTCGCACTTCCCCATTTCCTATCACGCCGAAACGCGCGTCGGGGCGGGTGCACGCTGTGGTGGTGGGTGACTCTGCATCAGTCCAGGTAATTATCTATGGAGAAA
This sequence comes from Ranitomeya variabilis, assembly GCF_051348905.1. Lineage (NCBI taxonomy): Eukaryota > Metazoa > Chordata > Amphibia > Anura > Dendrobatidae > Ranitomeya > Ranitomeya variabilis. The sequence continues at coordinate 133,919,987 of NC_135239.1, forward strand.
AGCTGTAACTTTGTGCCGGTATTATATAAATAGGTGCCTGGAGCTGTGTCCAATTATACTGCTACTTTGTTGGTATATATTCACTATATGGTTATACTTATACCACCAGTATTAATTTTATGGTGGCGTGTTATTTATGCCTGAATGTATTGTCATCCCACTGCTGTGCACCCCTGCGTTTCCAACATGTGTTTAACGGTATGAACCTTGCCTTCCCAGTTCCCTGTTCTTGGTGCTATTTAATAAAGCTTTTTGCATATTTATAAAATATACTACTCTGGGTGTTTGCTTCATCGCGTGTTTTCTTGGTTTTTTCAATTACCTTTTTATATGTGTGGTGCCTCCTGGCGGAGTCCATCCGGTGCGACCTGCCCCAGACCCTTCTGGCGCTCCAAAGAGTAGGAGACTATGCCGGCCGCGACCCGGAAGTGACGCGCGCAGCAGCCGTGCTTCGGAAGCGAGCGCAAGCGGTAGCCGCGCTCCCGGATCCCGCAGCCACACACACCGGCCCGGACCGCGTTCTAGCAAGATGACCTGCGGCACCCACAATTTTCTCACGGATCCGCTTGCTGAAGATGTAACTTCATAGAGGCGTCCCTGGGCTCAGGTACATCTGGGGCATCGCCAGGTGCAGAGAGCCCCCCCCCCCAGGGGGAAGCGACCCTGTAACCAGGAGCAGCGCTGCATTGGTGCTGCTGAGGGACCCTCCAATGAGGTGTCAGATTAGCAGAGTTCTCGAGATGGGAAGGAAGAGACCAAGCCCCCCCCCCCCCTGATCCTCACCCTCTGCACGGGACAGACGGTTCTCGTCGTTCCTATCCGCAGAGGGACAGGAAAAATACTGAAGGGTGGTAGGGGGAGGGACCTTTTAAACTCTTGTGGTGTCCTGTCCCACTATGAATAAGGACGTCCTCCATGGTGCTGTCAGATGGTGAACTGGAAAAATGTGCTGAAAAACTCGGCTTTTACACGACTACATATGGTAATTAATTTGCATTTTATTTTATGAAATAAGCATTTGATACAACAGAAAAACAGAATTCAACAGAAATCTTTGTAATTACAGAGGTCAGACATTTCCTGCAGTTCTTGACCAAGTTTGCACACACTGCAGCAGGGATTTTGGTCCACCCCTCCGTACAGATCTTTCAAGTTTTGGAGCGGTCGCTGGGCAACATGGAGCTTCAGCTCCCTCCAAAGATTTTTTATTGGGTTCAGGTCTGGAGACTGGCTAGGCCACTCCAGGGCATTGAAATGCTTCTTACAGAGTCACTCCTTAGTTGCCCTGGCTGTGTGTTTTGGGTCATTGTCATGCTGGAAGACCCAGTCATGACCCATATTCAATGCTCTTACTAAGGGAAGGAGGTTGTTGGCCAAAATCTCACGATACATGACCCCATCCATCCTCCCTTCAATATGATGCAGTCGTCCAGCCCCCTTTGTAAAAAAGATCACCCAAATTATGGTGCTTCCCCAACCATGCTTCATGGTTGGGGAGGTGTTCTAGGGATTGTACTCCTCCTTATTCATCCTCCAAACATGACAACTCTGGATTATCCAGATGGTCATTGGCAAACTTCAAACGGGCCTGGACATATGCTGGCATGAGCAAAGGGTCTTTGCGTGCCCTGAAGGATTTTAATCCATGACGGCATAGTTTGTAACTAACGGTAATGTTTGAGACTCTGGTCCCAGCTCCCTTCAGGTCATTGACTAGGTCCTCCTGTGTAGATCTAGGCTAATTCCTGACCTTCCCCAGAATTATTCTTACCCCACAGATGAAACCTTGGATGGAGCCCCAGACCGAGAAAGATAGATAGTCATCTTGTGTTTCTTTCATTTTCTAATAATTGTGCCAACAGTTGTTGCCTTCCCACCAAGCTGCTGGCCTATTGTCCTGAAGCCCATCCCAGCCTTGTGCAGGTCTAAAATGATGTCTCTGCTGTCCTAGACAGCTCTTGGCCATGGTGGAAAAGATTGAGTGTGTGGGGACAGGTGTCTTAGTTCAAACTGATGCAATTACTACAGGTAATGAATGCAGAGTAGGTGGGCTTTTTAAAGAATAGGTAACAGGTCTGAGAAAGCCAAAATGCTTACTGGTTGGTAGATCAAATACTTATTTCATGCAATAAAATTTAATTTAATTATTTAAAAATCATACGTGATATCCTGTTTTTGTTTTTTTTAACTACCGTATATACTCAAATATAAGCGGGCATTCTCAGCCCATTATTTTAGGCTGAAAGTGCCCCTCTCGGCTTATGCTCGAGTCATTGTCGGCGGAGGGGGGGGGGGGGGGCCAGCGGGGGTAGCGGCGGCTGTCACGTACTTACCTGCTGCTGGAGTGGTCCCTGCATGACCGATGGTCTCCGGGCAGAGCTTCCTGTGTTCAGCGGTCATGTGGTACCCCTCATTAAAGTACTGAATATGGACGCATATTCATTACTTTAACCCCTTTCTGACGTACTATCCCGTCGAGGTGGGGTGGGCCCGTATGACCACCGACAGGATAGTATGTCATACGCGATCGGCCGCGCTCACGGGGGGAGCGCGGCCGGATGTCAGCTGCATATCGCAGCTGACATCCGGGACTATGTGCCAGGAGCGGTCACGGACCACCCCCGGCACATTAACCCCCGGCACACCGCGATCAAACATGATCGCGGTGTACCGGCGGTATAGGGAAGCATCGCACAGGGAGGGGGCTCCCTGCGGGCTTCCCTGAGACCCCCGGAGCAACGCGATGTGATCGCGTTGCTCCGAGGGTCTCCTACCTCCCTCCTCGCCGCAGGTCCCGGATCCAAGATGGCCGCGGCATCCGGGTCCTGCAAGGAGGGAGGTGGCTTACCGAGTGCCTGCTCAGAGCAGGCGCTGGTAAGCCTGCAGCCCTGCACAGCAGATCGTCGATCTGACAGAGTGCTGTGCACACTGTCAGATCAATGATCTGTAATGTCCCCCCCTGGGACAAAGTAAAAAAGTAAAAAAAAAAATTCCCCACATGTGTAAAAAAAAAATAAAAAAAATCCTAAATAAAGAAAAAAATATATATATTATTCCCATAAATACATTTCTTTAGCTAAATAAAATAAAAAAAAACAATAAAAGTACACATATTTAGTATCGCCGCGTCCGTAACGACCCAACCTATAAAACTGCCCCACTAGTTAACCCCTTCAGTAAACACCGTAAGAAAAAAAAAAAAAAAAAACGAGGCAAAAAAAACAACGCTTTATTATCATACCGCCGAACAAAAAGTGGAATAACACGCGATCAAAAAGACTGATATAAATAACCATGGTACCGCTGAAAACGTCATCTTGTCCCGCAAAAAACGAGCCACCATACAGCATCATCAGCAAAAAAATAAAAAAGTTATAGTCCTGAGAATAAAGCGATACCAAAATAATTATTTCTTCTATAAAATAGTTTTTATCGTATAAAAGCGCCAAAACATAAAAAAAATGGTATAAATGAGATATCGCTGTAATCGTACTGACCCGACGAATAAAACTGCTTTATCAATTTTACCAAACGCGGAACAGTATAAACGCCTCCCCCAAAAGAAATTCATGAATAGCTGGTTTTTGATCACTCTGCCTCACAAAAATCGGAATAAAAAGCGATCAAAAAACGTCACGTGTCCGAAAATGTTACCAATAAAAACTTCAACTCGTCCCGCAAAAAACAAGATCTCACATGACTCTGTGGACTCAAATATGGAAAAATTACAGCTCTCAAAATGTGGTAACGCAAAAAATATTTTTTGCAATGAAAAGCGTCTTTCAGTGTGTGACGGCTGCCAATCATAAAAAACCCGCTATAAAAGTAAATCAAACCCCCCTTCATCACCCCCTTAGTTAGGGAAAAATAAAAAAAATAAAAAAATGTATTTATTTCCATTTTCCCATTAGGGTTAGGGCTAGAGTTAGGACTAGGGCTAGGGTCGGGGCTAGGGTCGGGGCTAGGGTCGGGGCTAGGGTCGGGGCTAGGGTCGGGGCTAGGGTCGGGGCTAGGGTCGGGGCTAGGGTCGGGGCTAGGGTCGGGGCTAGGGTCGGGGCTAGGGTCGGGGGCTAGGGTCGGGGCTAGGGTCGGGGCTAGGGTCGGGGCTAGAGTCGGGGCTAGGGTCGGGGCTAGGGTCGGGGCTAGGGTCGGGGCTAGGGTCGGGGCTAGGGTCGGGGCTAGGGTCGGGGCTAGGGTCGGGGCTAGGGTCGGGGCTAGGGTCGGGGCTAGGGTCGGGGCTAGGGTCGGGGCTAGGGTCGGGGCTAGGGTCGGGGCTAGGGTCGGGGCTAGGGTCGGGGCTAGGGTCGGGGCTAGGGTCGGGGCTAGGGTCGGGGCTAGGGTCGGGGCTAGAGTCGGGGCTAGGGTCGGGGCTAGGGTCGGGGCTAGGGTCGGGGCTACAGTTAGGGTTAGGGTTTGGATTACATTTACGGTTGGGAATAGGGTTGGGTGTGTCTGGGTTAGAGGAGTGGTTAGGGTTACTGTTGGGATTAGGGTAAGGGGTGTGTTTGGATTAGGGTTTCAGTTATAATTGGGGGGTTTCCACTGTTTAGGCACATCAGGGGCTCTCCAAACGGGACATGGCATCCGATCTGAATTCCAGCCAATTCTGCGTTGAAAAAGGAAAACAGTGCTCCTTCCTTTCAGAGCTCTCCCGTGTGCCCAAACAGGGGTTTACCCCAACATATGGGGTATGAGCGTACTCAGGACAAATTGGACAACAACTTTTGGGGTCCAATTTATCCTGATACCCTTGTGAAAATACAAAACTGGGGGCTAAAAAATCATTTTTGTGAAAAAAAAAAGAATTTTTATTTTCACGGCTCTGCGTTATAAACTGTAGTGAAACACTTGGGGGTTCAAAGCTCTCAAAACACATCTAGATAAGTTCCTTAGGGGGTCTACTTTCCAAAATGGTGTCACTTATGGGGGGTTTCAATGTTTAGGCACATCAGGGGCTCTCCAAATGCAACATGGCGTCCCATCTCAATTCCAGTCAATTTTGCATTGAAAAGTCAAATGGCGCTCCTTTCCTTCCGAGCTCTGCCATGCGCCCAAACAGTGGTTTACCCCCACAACTAATTTTGGGGTCTATTTTCTCCTGTTACCCTTGGTAAAATAAAACAAATTGGAGCTGAAATAAATTTTTTGTGAAAAAAAGTTAAATGTTCATTTTTATTCAAACATTCCAAAAATTCCTGTGAAACACCTGAAGGGTTAATAAACTTCTTGAATGTGGTTTTGAGCACCTTGAGGGGTGCAGTTTTTAGAATGGTGTCACACTTGGGTATTTTCTATCATATAGACCCCTCAAAATGACTTCAAATGAGATGTGGTCCCTAAAAAAAATGGTGTTGTAAAAATGAGAAATTGCTGGTCAACTTTTAACCCTTATAACTCCGTCACAAAAAAAAATTTTGGTTCCAAAATTGTGCTGATGTAAAGTAGACATGTGGGAAATGTTACTTATTAAGTATTTTGCGTGACATATGTCTGTGATTTAAGGGCATAAAAATTCAAAGTTGGAAAATTGCGAAATTTTCAAAATTTTCGCCAAATATTCGTTTTTTTCACAAATAAACGCAAATTATATCGAAGAAATTTTACCACTATCATGAAGTACAATATGTCACGAGAAAACAATATGTGAGAATCGCCAAGATCCGTTGAAGCGTTCCAGAGTTATAACCTCATAAAGGGACAGTGGTCAGAATTGTAAAAATTGGCCCGGTCATTAACGTGCAAACCACCCTTGGGGGTGAAGGGGTTAATGAGCGGTACAATGTGACCGATAAACATAGGAAGAAGGTGCCGGCTCCTGGAGACCATCTGACACTGCCAGGGACCGCACTGGGAGCAGGTGAGTTTAACGGGGGGAGGATGAGCATTCTGATATTCACCTGACCCCGTTCCACCGCCGTGTGCCGCTCTGTCTGCCGCGTACTCTGCATGTAGAGAATCTGGAAAGCTAGCACTCAATCAGTACGGTTCACGGTGCCAGTGAACGGGACACTACATCCCACAAGTCATGGAGTCAAAGTAATCACTGCACTCGTATAATTTTAAGTTGCATATATCAGAAGTTTATTTGACTTGAGTCAGTAGACAAATGCTTGGCGAATTTAACGTTTCGGCCAGCCCGTGGCCTTGCTCACAAAAATCGCTGCAACAAGCAAGAAGACAAACAGAATATCAAAAACAAATAAGTACACATATACATATTTACATGAATGAATACATGTCAAAGACACTGGCAGCCATGGTAGGACAAATATATATCAAGATAAAGAGCACAAACTGCATCCGGTAAGTGAAGTCCAGAAGGATAAGAAGTCACAGAGATCAAAGAGAATGGTTTGAAAGAAATGTATGCATGTGATATGGAGCCAGACGAGGCAAGAGAACATACCCCAATGGAAATCTGTTGTTTAAAGTAAGGATACCGTATGGCTGATGAGTCAGATAGGAGGACCCAAATGTGTAACCTGAAAGGAACAATGTACCATGAGGTTGCAATAAAAACAGTATATATACACAAATGTACACCTGGAATGTGCCAAGTGGGATATTACCCGTCGATCTCAAAAGAGAGGTGTTATATGTTTTTGATATTCTGTTTGTCTTCTTGCTTGTTGCAGCGATTTTTGTGAGCAAGGCCACGGGCTGGCCGAAACGTTAAATTCGCCAAGCATTTGTCTACTGACTCAAGTCAAATAAACTTCTGATATATGCAACTTGAAATTATACGAGTGCAGTGATTACTTTGACTCCGCGTCCTCTGCATGGTCAGGTCAGACGGCGCGATGACGTGTTTACTGTGCGCCCTCTGTCTGAACAGTCAGAGAGCCGGATGACAAAGCGTGCAGCGGTGGAACGGGACAGGTGAAAAATCGCACGTGCCGGGAGCATTTTATGGGGCATAATCTATGGAGCATCTTATGGGGCCATTATTAACCTTTGTGCAGCATTATATGGGGCATATTTTAATATGGAGCATCTTATGGAGTCCATCATGAACTGTATGGAGCATTATATAGGGCTCCTGATTCAATATGGATATTCAAAAACACAACCTACTGATGTCTCAATTAATTTTACTTTTATTGGTATCTATTTTTACTTTTTAAATTTACCAGTAGCTGCCGCATTTCCCACCCTAAGGCTTATACTCGAGTCATTACGTTTTTCCAGTTTTTTGTGGCAAAATTAGGGGTCTGTGCTTATACTCGGGTCAACTTATACTCGAGTATATACGGTTATCTGATTTATGCCCTGCAAGTTCTGCAGACAGCATTATATTCTTCTTCAGATATGCCTTCCTCTTTCCATTTGATAAATATTTCTTTCTTCCTTTTTAGCATGTGTTTAAATTGTGTTCATCTATCCTGGTTTCCTTCAATGCTTCCTATTCTTCCCTCTTTTTGGAATTGTTAACGACTGTGCTTTGAGAATCTCATTTTTCAAGATTTCCCATCCTTCCTGGACATTTTTGTCTTTAAGGATATCTAGCCATTGGATCCCTCCAATTCTCTTTTGGAGTCCCTTAACCCCTTCACCCCAAAGCCTGTTTTCACCTAAGTGACACGGCCAATTTTTACAATTCTGACCACTGTCACTTTATGAGGTCATAACTCTGAAACGCTTCAACGGATCCTGGTGATTCTGAGATTGTTTTCTCGTGACATATTGTACTTTATGATAGTGGTAAAACTTCTTCGATATGACTTGCATTTATTTGTGAAAAAAACAGAAATTTGTTGAAAATTATGAAAATTTAGCAATTTTCAAATTTTTCGTTTTTATGCCCTTAAATTAGAGAGTTATATCACATAATATAGTTAATAAACAACATTTCCCACATGTCTGCTTTACATCAGCACAATTTTGGAAACATAATTTTTTTTTGTTAGGGAGTTATAAGGGTTAAAAGTTGACCAGCGATTTCTCATTTTTGCAACAAAATTTGCAAAACCATTTTTTTTACGGACCACCTCACACTTGAAGTGACTTTGAGGGGTCTATATGACAGAAAATGTCCAAAAGTGACACCATTCTAAAAACTGCACCCCTCAAGGTACTCTAAACCACATTCAAAAAGTTTATTAACCCTTCAGGTGCTTCACAGGAATTTTTGGAATGTTTAAAAAAAATTGAACATTTAACTTTTTTTTCACAAAATTTTTACTTCAGATCCAATTTGTTTTATTTTACCAAGGGTAACAGGAGAAATTGGACCAAAAAAGTTGTTGTACAATTTGTCCTGAGTACGCCGATACCCCACATGTTGGGGTAAACCATTGATTGGGCACATGGCAGAGCTCGGAAGGGAAGGAGCGCCATTTGACTTTTCAATGCAAAATTGGCTGGAATTGAGATCGGAACCCATGTCGTGTTTGGAGAGCCCCTGACGTGCCTAAACAGTGGAAACCCCCACAAGTGACACCATTTTGGAAAGTTGACCCTCTAAGGAACTAATCTAGATGTGTGGTGAGCACTTTGAACCTCCAAGTGCTTCACAGAAGTTTATAATGTGGAGCCGTAAAAAAAAATTAATATTAATTTTCACAAAAAATGATCTTTTTGCCCCAAATTTTTTATTTTCCCAAGGGTAGCAGGATAAATTGGACCCCAAAAGTTGTTGTGCAATTTGTCCTGAGTACGCTGATACTTCATATATGGGGATAAACCACTGTTTGGGCGCATGGCAGAGCTCGGAAGGGAAGGAGCGCCATTTGACTTTTCAATGCAAAATTGGCTGGAATTGAGATCGGAACCCATGTCGTGTTTGGAGAGCCCCTGACGTGCCTAAACAGTGGAAACCCCCACAAGTGACACCATTTTGGAAAGTTGACCCTCTAAGGAACTAATCTAGATGTGTGGTGAGCACTTTGAACCTCCAAGTGCTTCACAGAAGTTTATAATGTGGAGCCGTAAAAAAAAATTAATATTAATTTTCACAAAAAATGATCTTTTTGCCCCAAATTTTTTATTTTCCCAAGGGTAGCAGGATAAATTGGACCCCAAAAGTTGTTGTGCAATTTGTCCTGAGTACGCTGATACTTCATATATGGGGATAAACCACTGTTTGGGCGCATGGCAGAGCTCGGAAGGGAAGGAGCGCCATTTGACTTTTCAATGCAAAATTGGCTGGAATTGAGATCGGAACCCATGTCGTGCTTGGAGAGCCCCTGACGTGCCTAAACAGTGGAAACCCCCACAAGTGACACCATTTTGGAAAGAAGACCCCCTAAGGAACTTATTTAGATGTGTGGTGAGCACTTTTAACCCCCAGTTGTTTCACTAAAGTTTAGAATGTAGCGCTGTGAAAATCAAAAAATCATTTTTTTCTTTCCACAAAATGATGTTTTAGCCCGCAATTTTTTTTCCCCCAAGGGTAACAGGAGAAATTGGACCACAAAAGTTATTGTCCAATTTGTCCTGAGTACGCTGATACCCCATACATTGGGGGGAACCACTGTTTGGGCGCACGGCAGAGCTCGGAAGGGAAGGAGCGCCGTTTGAAATGCAGACTTAGATGGATTGGTCTGCAGGTGTCATGTTGCATTTGCAGAGCCCCTGATGTACCTAAACAGTAGAAACCCCCCACAAGTGACCCCATATTGGAAACTAGACCCCCCACGGAACTTATCTAGATGTGTTGTGAGAACTTTGAACCCCCAAGTGCTTCACTACAGTTTATAACGCAGAGCCGCGAAAATAAAAAATATATTTTTTTTTCCACGAAAATTATATTTTAGCCCCCATGTTTTTATTTTCCCAAGGATAAGGCTGGTTTCACACTTGCGTTTTTTTTAAAAACGCATGTGTGAAAAAACGCATGTAATCGCGGTAAAACGCATGCGTTTTTTTAGACGCATGCGTTTTTATAGAAAAACACAAGAAAACAAGAAAAAACCAAAAAACCCTAACCCTACCCCTAACCCTAACCCTACCCCTACCCTGAAATACGTGGCACTGAAATACGTGGCACTGAAATACGTTTATATACGTATATACGTATATAAGTGCCACGATATTTCAGTGGCCACGTATATAAGTGCCACGTATTTCATGTACATGCCACGATATTTAAGTGCCACGTATTTAAGTGCCACGTATTTAAGTGCCACGTATTTAAGTGCCACGTATTTAAGTGCCACGTATTTAAGTGCCACGTATTTAAGTGCCACGTATTTAAGTGCCACGTATTTAAGTGCCACGTATTTAAGTGCCACGTATTTAAGTGCCACGTATTTAAGTGCCACGTATTTAAGTGCCACGTATTTAAGTGCCACGTATTTAAGTGCCACGTATTTAAGTGCCACGTATTTCACGTAAATGCCACGATATTTCAGTGCCACGTATTTCACTGAAATACCGTGGCACTTAAGTACGTGGCACTGAAATATCGTGACACTGAAATATCGTGGCACTGAAATATCGTGGCACTGAAATATCGTGGCACTGAAATACGTGGCACTGAAATACGTGGCACTGAAATACGTGGCACTGAAATACGTGGCACTATGACTGTCAGAAAATGTTCATTAAACGGTTAGGGATGAGTTTAGGGGTAGGGTTAGGGTTTGGATCCCTTTATCACCTTGATGGTGGTGGGTGACTTTTCAGTGTGTTCTGTTTTTTTTCTATAAAAACGCATGCGTTTTTAACGCAAACAAACGCGTTGAGATCGGACGCCATGTCGCGTTTGGAGAGCCCCTGATGTGCCTAAACAGTGAAAACTCCCCAATTCTAACTGAAACCCTAACCCCAACCCTAACCCTAGTCCTAACCCTAGCGCTACTTTCACACTAGCGTTTTTTTGCATACGTTGCAATGTGTCGTTTTGGCGAAAAAACACATCCTGCAAAGTCATCTGCAGGATGCGTTTTTTCCCCATAGACTAACATTAGCAACGTATTGACACACGTCGCAAGCGTCATGCGACGGTTGCGTCGTGTTGTGGCGGACAGCCGGCAGCAACAAATGTTACATGTAACTTTTTTTGTGCCGACGGTCCACCATTTCCGACCGCGCATGCGCGGCTGGAACTCCGCCCCCACCTCCCCGCACCTCACAATGGGGCAGCGGATGCGTGGAAAAACAGCATCCGCCACCCCGGTTGTGCAGCGCTTGCACAGTATGCGTCGGTATGTCGGGCCGACGCAGCGCGACGGCCCCGTACCGACGCTAGTGTGAAAGTAGCCTAACGGGAAAATGGAAATAAATATATTTTTTAAAATTTTATTATTTTTCCTAACTAAGGGGGTGATGAAGGGGGATTTGATTTACTTTTATAGCGGGTTTATTAGCGGATTTTTATGGTTGGCAGCCGTCACACACTAAAAGACGCTTTTTATTGCAAACAATAGTTTTTGCATCACCACATTTTGAGAGCTATAATTTTTCCATATTTTGGTCCACAGAGTCATGTGAGATCTTGTTTTTTGCGGAACGAGTTGACGTTTTTGCTGGTACCATTTTCGGGTACATGACATTTTTTGATCGCTTTTTATTCCGATTTTTGGGAGGCGGAATGAACAAAAACCAGCAATTCCTGAAATTCTTTTAGGGGGGGCGTTTATACCGTTCCGCGTTTGGTAAAAAGGATAAAGCAGTTTTATTCTTCGGGTCAGTACGATTACAGCGATAACTCATTTATACAATTTTTTTATGTTTTGGCGCTTTTACACAATAAAAACTATTTTATATAAAAAATAATTGTTTTTGCATCGCTTTATTCTGAGAGCTATAACTTTTTTATTTTTCTGCTGATGATGCTGTATGGCGGCTTTTTTTTTTGCGGGACAAGATGACGTTTTCAGCGGTACCATGGTTATTTATATCCGTCTTTTTGATCGCGTGTTATTCCACTTTTTGTTTGGCGGTATGAGAATAAAGCGTTGTTTTTTGCCTCGTTTTTTTTTTTTTTTTTACGGTGTTCACTGAAGGGGTTAACTAGTGATATAGTTTTATAGGTGGGGTTGTTACGGACGCGGTGATACTAAATATGTGTACTTTTATTGTGTGGTGTTTTTTTTATTTAGATAAAGAAATGTATTTATGGGAATATATTTTTTTTTTTTCTTTATTTAGGAATTTTTTTTTTATTTTTTTTTACACATTTGGAAAATTTTTTTTTTTACTTTTTTACTTTGTCCCAGGAGGGGACATCACAGATCGGTGATCAGACCGTGTGCATAGCACTCGGTCTGATCACCGATGTGACAGGCACGTTCCACAGGCTTGCCGGCGCCTGCTATGAGGATTCTCAGCAGACGCCGGCAAGCAGGGTCATCTTATGACCCGGAAGGAGTCCCGCGGCCATCTTGGATCCGGGGACTCCTTCCAGGTCACCGGAGCAGCACGATCTCATCGCGTTGCTCCGGTGGGAGAGCGCAGGGAGCCCCCGTCCCTGCGCGATCCCCCTCTATGCCGCTGTCACTATTGACAGCGGCATCAGAGGGGTTAAATGCCCGCGATCGGCGACAGCGCCGATCGTGGGCATTGCTGCGGGGTGTCAGCTGTCATATACAGCTGACACCCGCACCCGATCACCGCGGCGCTCAGCGTGAGACCGCGGTGATCGGTGCGCCGTACTAGTACTGCGGCTGGCACTAATGCAGTGCCGGCAGCGCCGTACTAGTACGGCGCATGTCACGAAGGGGTTAAAATCTGCCTTTCTGAAATCTAACTAACGTCAGTCTTCACAGGTCTTCCTCCTCTAGTTATCCAAAATAGCATGGTCGCTACCTCCTAGGGTCCCAGCCACTCTTACCTCCTCAACCATTTCCTCCCTGTTTATGAGGATTAGATCCAAGGTAGCAGATCTCCTTGTTTTCTCTCCTACGTTTTGGAAGATAAAATTGTCAGCAAGAGAGGTTAAGAATGTTTGACCTGCTAGTTTTCCTAAGAGATTCCCAACAAATGTCTTGATAGTTGAAATGTCCCATGACAACTATGTCATTTTTTTTAGAACTTGGCCATTTGATGCATAAAGAGTTCATTCATATCTTCAGATTGCACAGGCGGCCTGTAGTAAATGCCTACAATGGCGTCCTCTCCTTGTATTCTTACCCAAATAGTTTCCACAGAACTCCCAGTCTGAGGCTTCAATCTCTGTGCAGATATAGGCTTTTCTAACATACAATGTGACACCTCCTCCTCGTTTATCAAGTCTTTCTTGCAATTAAATTGTATCCTTCTAGCCTTGTATTCCAATCGTGTATCGTGCCACCAAGTTTCAGTGATTCCAATGACATTTCTTTTCCTGCGTTAGTAGGTCCAATTCTCCTTGTTTGTCGCCCATGCTTTGTGCATTCGTATAGAAACATTTTAGTTTGTGATTGGTTTCTTTCTCCAATATTTTTATTATTTAGATTTTTTTGTATTTGTTCTTCCCTTCCACTTCTAATATCAGAGTTTTCAATAGTATTTGTCATGTGTATGGCTTTTTCTGGCCTTTTGCTTCCCTTCCCACATTGTTCTAGTTGAAAGCTCTCATGATGTGTAACAAGGCGTCTTCCAAATACATGTTTTCCAGTCTTCGTAAGGTGCACCTCATCGCTACCAAGTAGTCCATCGTATAGGTAATTCAGTGATCCAGAAATCCAAATCCTTGCTGACGGCACTATCGACATAGCCAGTTGTTCACCTGCAGAATCTTATTCCACCTCCTTGTTCCATCGCCATCCACTGGAAGGATGGAAGAGAAGACCACCTTCCCTCCCAGTTCTTTAACTTTGTAACCCAAGTTTTCAAAGTCACTGCAGATGGTTTCCAGGTTGTTTCTTGCGGTGTCATGTGTCCCCACATGTATTAGCAGTATTGGGTAGTCATCTGTAGGTCTGAAGAGTCCCGATATCCTGTCAGACACATCTTTAATTTTTTCACCTGGAAGACAGCACATTTCTCTTGAGGTTATATCTGGTCTGCAGATTGCAGCCTCTGTTCCTCTCAACAGGGAATACCCATAACAACTCTCCATTTCTTCTTCACAACATTTTTCTTTCTCCATACAGTAGGACTCTGAGGGCATCCAAGGTTGTTCTTTGTGGGCAAAGTCTTATCTTCATGTATTTCTTAGTCGTTCTCCTGTGTGAGAGCCTGGTACTGGCTCCTTAGCAGTATGGGTGCTGACTGCCTCTTGATCCTCCTGCTTCTGTGGGTCACATGCTTCCATTCCTCTGTTTCTTCAGGTGCACTTCGAATTTTTTCTTTCTGTAACATGAAGAGATAATTCTGCTCGGTCCAAGAACTCTTCACCTTCCTTAAAGGGAACCTGTCACCACGTTTTTGGAAGATGGGATAAAAATAGCGTTAAATAGGGGCAGAGGTGGGCGTTACATTAGTGTGTTTGTTATGCGTTTATTACCCACCTAAGTTGCCGAAATACCTTTGCAAAGTCTCCGTTTTCGCCTGTCAATCAGGCTGGTCAGGTCTCATGGGCGTGGTGTCTTCACCCAGATTTGGCGTAGTTTTCCGTTGGTGGCGTAGTGGTGTGCGCATGCCCAAGGTCCCGAATCCTCTGCCAGGGGATTTCAAAGAGCGCGGTGTCCGTTATTGCATTGGTGATCGGTGGGCGCGGCCATCTTCCTTTGGCCGCGCGTGCGCAGAAGCGGCGCTCTGCTGGCCGCGGCGCTCTGCTGGCCGCGGCTTCAGGAAAATGGCCGCCGCGATATCCATCTGCGCACGCGCGGCATCCCGCGGCCATTTTCCTGATGCCGCGGCCAGCAGAGCGCCGCTTCTGCGCACGCGCGGCAAAAGAAAGATGGCCGCGCCCACCGATCACCAATGCAATAACGGACACCGCGCTCTTTGAAATCCCCTGGCAGAGGATTCGGGACCTTGGGCATGCGCACACCACTACGCCACCAACGGAAAACTACGCCAAATCTGGGTGAAGACACCACGCCCATGAGACCTGACCAGCCTGATTGACAGGCGAAAACGGAGACTTTGCAAAGGTATTTCGGCAACTTAGGTGGGTAATAAACGCATAACAAACACACTAATGTAACGCCCACCTCTGCCCCTATTTAACGCTATTTTTATCCCATCTTCCAAAAACGTGGTGACAGGTTCCCTTTAATGATTTTCAATGCAGCTAACCTTTCTTCTAGATTTTGCAACTTTTCCTCCAACAGGGACACAAGCTTGCATTTCTGGCATGTGAAGTTTGACATTTCCACTGGTAAGTCTGTGAACATGTAGCAAGAAATGCAGTTCACCAAATGGCTCCTGGCCTCTTCCATTTTCTTATTGTTAAAAAAAGACATCAAAACAGTGAGAAATGTCCTCCTTTCAGCTGCAACGGCCAAAACCCAGTGTTCTTTCAGCTTGCGGGTTATCTTACTGCAAGATTCCCTTTAAGAACTCAGGTTTTTTTTCTATTTTATTGGGGGGTTCCCCTTGTTCCAAGAGACAAACGCAATTGCGCTATTTTATGTTTTAGGTTTTGTGGTAAAAATATCTTAGTACTACGAGTCTCTATTGCTGTATGATTTTAGCGATACACATTTGTTTTTTCCTCTTTTTGCCGATTAGCATATGGCTTCAATATTTTTATGTTTTGATAGACTTTTTTTGGACACATTTTAGGGGTTTGTTCCCTTTGTTATTTTTAAAAGGGGAAAATGGGTGATTTAAGAACATATTTTTTTAACTTTGTCTTCTTTAGTCCCTTCAGGAGACTTGAACCTGCAATTCTTTGATCACTTATACGATATACTGCCACAATGCGACATTACAGTATTCGGGGAAGTTGCGGATCTCCTGTGAAGCCCAGCATGCATTTGAGCTTCAAAGGAGGACTAAGTTTGCAGCCGGGGCCTTGAGTCAGCAGCCCACTAGCTCCCCATGATCAAGTTGGGTCACATATTGACAGCAACATCTAAATAGTTAACAGAAGTGATCAAAGTTCAGCTCTGGCCACTACTGCTAGAGACTAGTGATGAGAGAACATGTTCAGATAACGTGTTATTCGAGTATGCTTGGGTCTTATCCTAGTATTTTGGGCATGCTCAAATAATTTGTTCAAGTACCTGTGGCTGCATATTTTTCGGCTTTTAGACAGCCGCAATATAGCAGGGAGGCAGGGATAATGAAGCTGTTGTGGCAAGAAGGGGGTTGTTATGATGTTTGTAGTTTTATGTATTAACCCCTTTCTGCCATCAGACGGAATAGTACGTCCGATGGCAGAACCCCCGCTTTGATATGGGCTCATCGCCGGAGCCCGCATCAAAGCCGGGACATGACAGCTGTTTTAAACAGCTGACATGTGCCCTTAACCCCTTTCTGACCTCGGACGGGATAGTAAGTCCGAGGTCAGAACCCCCACTTTGATGCGGGCTCCGGCGGTGAGCCCGCATCAAAGCCGGGACAATAGCGGAGGGTGAAATTGCGATCCACCCACCGCTATTAACTAGTTAAATGCCGCTGTCAAACGCTGACAGCGGCATTTTACCGGCGCTTCCGGCCGGAAATGAGCGCATCGCTGACCCCCGTCACGATCGGGGGTCAGCGATGATTCTGCATAGTAACCATAGAGGTCCTTGAGACCTCTATGGTTACTGATCACGGCTAGCTGTGAGCGCCAACCTGTGGTCGGCGCTCATAGCACACCTGCATTTCTGCTGCATAGCAGCGATCTGATGATCGCTGCTATGTAGCAGAGGCGATCGAGTTGTGCCAGCTTCTAGCGTCCTATGGAGGCTATTGAAGCATGGCAAAAAAAAAGTTTAAAAAAAAATGTGAAAAAAAATATATATATATATAAAAAGTTTAAATCATCCCCCTTTTGCCCCATTCAAAATAAATCAATTAACCCCTTTACCCACAAGGGTGGTTTGCACGTTAATGACTAGGCCAATTTTTACAATTCTGACCACTGTCCCTTTATGAGGTTATAACTCTGGAACGCTTCAACGGATCCTGATGATTCTGACACTGTTTTCTCGTGACATATTGTACTTCATGATAGTGGTAAAATTTCTTTGATATTACCTGCGTTTATTTGTGAAAAAAAACGGAAATTTTGAACATTTCGCAATTTTCCAACTTTGAATTTTTATGCAATTAAATCACAGAGATGTGTCACACAAAATACTTAATAAGTAACATTTCCCACATGTCTACTTTACATCAGCACAATTTTGGAACCAAATTTTTATTTTTTTTGTTAGGGAGTTATAAGGGTTAAAAGTTGACCAGCAATTTCTCATTTTTTACAACACCATTTTTTGTTTTTAGGGACCACATCTCATTTGAAGTCATTTTGAGGGGTCTATATGACAGAAAATAACCAAGTGTGACAGCATTCTAAAAACTGCACCCCTCAAGGTGCTCAAAACCACATTCAAGAAGTTTATTAACCCTTCAGGTGTTTCACAGGTATTTTTGCAATGTTTAAATAAAAATGTTACAGGAAAGAAATATATCTTGGTACCGTGTTAGCCAGTAGATAGAAAAATATTTAGAATTGAGAGTCCTCAGTGGTTGATACCTTTTAATGACTAACTGAAAAGATGGTAACAAATTGCAAGCTTTCGAGACTACATACGTCTCTTCATCAGGCAAAGACTAAAACAAATTCTGAAGAATCACATATTTATGCACAACATAGTATAGAGAAAAAAAAAAAAAAACAGAGGGGAAAAAAAACCATGGATAAGCTAGGTGACATGAAGCAGAATTACCATGGGTGATAAACAGTTACGTCCATAAATATTGGGCCAATTCTTAGATAAGGATTGTTTTATTGTCCTGTGATTAGGGTCTCGTTCTGTTGTGATGACCCCACATGGTCTGAGGGGCAAGTTCATTAGTTGATGTAAAAAGACATAAATCCGTGTGACACATTCATTCCTGCATTTAGAGTGTCAAAGGTCGTCATCAGTTTATACTCCCAGACTCTTCTGTCTCTCTGAGTTTTGAAGTTACTTTTCAATACAAGTAATTTCATGTCCATAATGCTATGATTTGGGAGACAGAAATGTATTGCCACAGGTATATCCATTCTTTTTTCTTTTATTGTATGGCGATGAGAGTTCATCCTTGTTCTCAGTTTCTGCCCTGTCTCCCCCACATACAGACCCCCATTTGGACATTTAGTACAAATAATTAGGTACACCACATTAGATGTGATGCAGCTGAATGTACCTGGTATCTTGTAGTCCTGGTGTGAATTGGGGATCTTTATCTTGTCCGTGGTCATTATAAATGGACAGGTTTTACATTTTTTCTGATTGCAGGGAAAGGTACCTGCAGCTGTTGGAGAGGACAGGGAGCTTCTGACAATGATGCTTCTTAGATTTGGGGGCTGCCTAAAACACAGTAGTGGGGGGTCTGGAAAAATGGATTGTAAGCGGGCATCTTTTTGCAGTAAAGGTTGTAATTTCCGTGCAGCTCCCCTTAGCGCCTCCAGATTTGGATTGTAGGTGACCACTAGAGGCACCCGGTTATTTTCTTCTTTAGTTTTGTAATGTAGCAGGTGATTCCTTGATATTCTGGTGGCTCTTGTAATCTGATTTTCAATTGTTCTTGGATGGTAGCCCTGATTCAAAAAGGTCTTTCTGAGGCGACCCAGGTGTTCATCTCTATCCATTGGGTTGGAACATATACGATTGTATCTGATGGCTTGGCTGTAGACAATGGAGTTTTTTATGTGTTTTGGATGGAAACTGTCCCATTTAAGGTATGTTGGACGGTCGATTGGCTTCTGATACAGGGATGTCTCTATTTTATTGTTCTGCAGCTTAATGATGGTGTCCAAAAAGTTAATTTCAGTGCAGGAGTAGTTGAGTGTCAAGTTGATGGTAGGATGAAATTGATTAAACTGTTCATGGAACGACTTTAGCTGTGGCTCAGACTCCGTCCAGATGATTAAAGTGTCATCAATGTAGCGGTAGTACGCCAGAGGCCTGATGGGACATGAGGACAAAAAGTCGCTTTCAAGCTTGGCCATGAACAGATTTGCATACTGTGGGGCCATTTTACTTCCCATTGCTGTGCCAGTCTCCTGTAGATAGATCTTCTTGTCAAACTCAAAGTAATTGTGGGTGAGGATAAATTTTATAAGTTTCACCACAGAATTTGCATCAGTCCCTGTGTTTTCTAGGAAGAATTTGCAGGCATTTAATCCATCCTGATGTGGGATATTGGAGTACAAAGATTCCACATCCATGGTGACCAGGATGGTTCCTTCTGGTAGAGGACCAATTGCTGATAGTTTATTCAATAGGTCAGTTGTGTCCTGAATGAAGCTGGGTGTATCTTTTACTAGGGGTTTAACCCCTTAAGCCCCGAGGGTGGTTTGCACGTTAATGACCGGGCCAATTTTTACAATTCTGACCACTGTCCCTTTATGAGGTTATAACTCTGGAACGCTTCAACGGATCTTGGCGATTCTGACATTGTTTTCTCGTGACATATTGTACTTCATGTTAGTGGTAAAATTTCTTCGATATAACTTGCGTTTATTTGTGAAAAAAACGAATATTTGGCGAAAATTTTGAAAATTTCGCAATTTTCCAACTTTGAATTTTTATGCCCTTAAATCACAGACATATGTCACACAAAATACTTAATAAATAATATTTCCCACATGTCTACTTTACATCAGCACAATTTTGGAACCAAAATTTTTTTTTGTGACGGAGTTATAAGGGTTAAAAGTTGACCAGCAATTTCTCATTTTTACAACACCATTTTTTTTTAGGGACCACATCTCATTTGAAGTCATTTTGACGGGTCTATATGATAGAAAATACCCAAGTGTGACACCATTCTAAAAACTGCACCCCTCAAGGTACTCAAAACCACTTTCAAGAAGTTTATTAACCCTTCAGGTGTTTCACAGGAATTTTTGGAATGTTTAAATAAAAATGAACATTTAACTTTTTTTCACACAAAATTTATTTCAGCTCCAATTTGTTTTATTTTACCAAGGGTAACAGGAGAAAATAGACCCCAAAAGTTGTTGTACAATTTGTCCTGAGTACGCTGATACCCCATATGTGGGGGTAAACCACAGTTTGGGCGCATGGCAGAGCTTGGAAGCAAAGGAGCGCCATTTGACTTTTCAATGCAAAATTGACTGGAATTGAGATGGGACGCCATGTTGCATTTGGAGAGCCCCTGATGTGCCTAAACATTGAAACCCCTAACAAGTGACACCATTTTGGAAAGTAGACCCCCTAAGGAACTTATCTAGATGTGTGGTGAGCACTTTGACCCAACAAGTGCTTTACAGAAGTTTATAATGCAGAGCCGTAAAAATAAAAAATCATATTTTTTCACAAAAATGATCTTTTCACCCCCAATTTTTTATTTTCCCAAGGGTGAGAGAAGAAATTGGACCCCAAAAATTGTTGTGCAATTTGTCCTGAGTACGCTGATACCCCATATGTGGGTGTAAACCATTGTTTGGGCGCAGGGCAGAGCTCGGAAGGGAAGGAGCGCCATTTGACTTTTCAATGCAAAATTGACTGGAATTGAGATGGGACGCCATGTTGCATTTAGAGAGCCCTTGATGTGCCTAAACATTGAAACCCCTAACAAGTGACACCATTTTGGAAAGTAGACCCCCTGAGGAACTTATCTAGATGTGTGGTGAGCACTTTGACCCAACAAGTGCTTCACAGAAGTTTATAATGCAGAGCCGTAAAAATAAAGAATCATATTTTTTCACAAAAATGATCTTTTCACCCCCATTTTTTTATTTCCCCAAGGGTAAGAGAAGAAATTAGACCACAAAAGTTGTTGTGCAATTTGTCCTGAGTACGACGATACCCCATATGTGGGTGTAAACCATTGTTTGGGCGCATAGCAGAGCTCAGAAGGGAAGAAGCGCTATTTTACTTTTCAATGCAAAATTGACTGGAATTAAGATGGGATGCCATGTTGCGTTTGGAGAGCCCCTGATGTGCCTAAACATTAAACCCCCCCACAAGTGACACCATTTTGGAAAGTAGACCCCCTAAGGAACTTATCTAGATGTGTTTTGAGAGCTTTGAACCCCCAAGTGTTTCACTACAGTTTATAACGCAGAGCCGTGAAAATAATTTTTTTTTTTTTTTCACAAAAATGAAATTTAGCCCCCAGTTTTGTATTTTCACAAGGGTATCAGGATAAATTGGACCCTAAAAGTTGTTGTCCAATTTGTCCTGAGTACGCTGATACCCCCTATGTGGGGGGGAACCACTGTTTGGGCGCATGACAGAGCTCGGAAGGGAAGGAGCGCCATTTGGAATGCAGACTTAAATGGATTGGTCTGCAGGCGTCACGTTGCATTTGCAGAGCCCCTGATGTACCCAAACAGTACAAACCCCACACAAGTGACCCCATATTGGAAACTAGACCTCCCAAGGAACTTATCTAGATGTGTTGTGAGAACTTTGAACCCCCAAGTGTTTCACTACAGTTTACAACGCAGAGCCGTGAAAATAAAACATATTTTTTTTCCCACAAAAATGATTTTTAGCCCCCCAAATTTTTATTTTCCCAAGGATAACAAGAGAACTTGGACCCCAGAAGTTGTTGTTCAATTTGTCCCTAGTACGCTGATATCCCATATGTTGGGGTAAACCCCTTTTTGGACGCACGGGAGAGCTCGGAAGGGAAGGAGCACTGTTTTACTTTTTCAACGCAGAATTGGCTGGAATTGAGATTGGACGCCATGTCGCGTTTGGAGAGCCCCTGATGTGCCTGAACAGTGGAAACTCCCCAATTCTACCTGAAACCCTACCCCTAACCTCACCCCTAACCGTTTACTGAACATTTTCTGACAGTCATAAGTGCCACGTATATAAGTGCCACGTATATAAGTGCCACGTATGTAAGTGCCACGTATGTAAGTGCCACGTATGTAAGTGCCACGTATGTAAGTGCCACGTATGTAAGTGCCACGTATGTAAGTGCCACGTATGTAAGTGCCACGTATATAAGTGCCACGTATATAAGTGCCACGTATTTAAGTGCCACGTATTTAAGTGCCACGTATTTAAGTGCCACGTATTTAAGTGCCACGTATTTAAGTGCCACGATATTTCAGTGCCACGTATTTCAGTGCCACGTATTTCAGTGCCACGTATTTCAGGCACTGAAAAATACGTGGCACGTAAATACGTGGCACGTAAATACGTGGCACGTAAATACGTGGCACGTAAATACGTGGCACGTAAATACGTGGCACGTAAATACGTGGCACGTAAATACGTGGCACGTAAATACGTGGCACGTAAATACGTGGCACGTAAATACGTGGCACGTAAATACGTGGCACGTAAATACGTGGCACGTAAATACGTGGCACGTAAATACGTGGCACGTAAATACGTGGCACTTAAATACGTGGCACTTAAATACGTGGCACTTAAATACGTGGCACTTAAATACGTGGCACTTAAATACGTGGCACTTAAATACGTGGCACTTAAATACGTGGCACTTAAATACGTGGCACTTAAATACGTGGCACTTAAATACGTGGCACTTAAATACGTGGCACTTAAATACGTGGCACTTAAATACGTGGCACTTAAATACGTGGCACTTAAATACGTGGCACTTAAATACGTGGCACTTAAATACGTGGCACTTAAATACGTGGCACTTATATACGTGGCCACTGAAATATCGTGGCACTTATATACGTATATACGTATATAAACGTATATTTCAGTGCCACGTATTTCAGTGCCACGTATTTCAGGTTAGGGGTAGGGTTAGGGTTTTTTGTTTTTTTCTTGTTTTCTTGTGTTTTTCTATAAAAACGCATGCGTTTTACCGCGTTTACATGCATTTTTTCACACATGCGGTTTTTTAAAAAAACGCATGCAGATAAAAACGCAAGTGTGAAACCAGACTAAAAGACGCTTTTTATAGCAAAAAAGTTTTTGCGTCTCCACATTTTGAGACCTATAATTTTTCCACATTTTGGTCCACAGAGTCATGCGAGGTCTTGTTTTTTGCGGGACGAGTTGACGTTTTTATTGGTAACATTTTCGGACACGTGACCATTTTTTATCACTTTTTATTCCGATTTTTGTGAGGCAGAATAACCAAAAACCAGCTATTCATGAATTTCTTTTGGGGGAGGCGTTTATACCGTTCTGCGCTTGGTAAAATTGATAAAGCAGTTTTATTCGTCGGGTCAGTACGATTACAGCGATACCTCATTTATATCATTTTTTTATGTTTTGACGCTTTTATACGATAAAAACTATTTTATAGAAAAAATAATTATTTTGGTATCGCTTTATTCTCAGGACTATAACTTTTTTATTTTTTTGCTGATGATGCTGTATGGCGGCTCGTTTTTTGCGGGACAAGATGACGTTTTCAGCGGTAACATGGTTATTTATATCCGTCTTTTTGATCGCGTGTTATTCCACTTTTTGTTCGGCGGTATGGTAATAAAGCGTTGTTTTTTGCCTCGTTTTTTTTTTTTTTTTCTTACGGTGTTTACTGAAGGGGTTAACTAGTGGGCCAGTTTTATAGGTTGGGTCGTTACGGACGCGGCGATACTAAATATGTGTACTTTTATTGTTTTTGTTTGGTTTTTTTAGATAAAGAAATGTATTTATGGGAATAATATTTTTTTTATTATTATTATTTATTTAGGAATTTTTTTTATTTTTTTTTACACATGTGGAAATTTTTTTTTTTACTTTTTTACTTTGTCCCAGGGGGGGACATTACAGATCGCTGATCTCACAGTGTGCACAGCACTCTGTGAGATCTCCGATCTCACTTACAGCCGTGCAGGCTGCAGCTTTCATCTGCAGCCTGCTCCGACCCGGAAGTGCTCCCTGCAGGACCCGGATACAGCCCCTCGGCCATTTTGGATCCGGGGCCTGCAGGGAGAAGACGTTCGGTACGAGGTGAGTACATCACCTTGTACCGATCGTCTCAGGGAAGCCCGCAGGGAGCCCCCTCCCTGCGCGATGCTTCCCTGTACCGCCGGTACACCGCGATCATGTTTGATCGCGGTGTGCCGGGGGTTAATGTGCCGGGGGCGGTCCGTGACCGCTCCTGGCACATAGTGCCGGATGTCAGCTGCGATATGCAGCCGACACCCGGCCGCGATCGGCCGCGCTCCCCCCGTGAGCGCGGCCGATCGCGTATGACGTACTATCCCGTCACCGGGAATTAAGGCCCACCCCACCTCGACGGGATAGTACGTCATACGGGCTTAAGGGGTTAAGAATACCCTCTACCCATCCAGATACCTGCTCAGTAAGGGTGCCCACACATGAAATAATTGGTCTTCCTGGGTTTCCAGATTTGTGGATTTTGGGAAGCATGTAGAATGTCCCTGTTCTTGGACTTTCTGGTATCAGGTCATTGGCTCTTATGGATACGTCAGGCAGACAAGATACTAACTTGTTTAGTTCCTTGTAATAGTCCTGTGTAGGATCCGACTCCAATGTTTTGTAGTAGCGTGTGTCCATAAGTTGTCTGTTTGCTTCCTTCATGTAGTCTGATGTGTTCATCATGACTATTGCACCTCCCTTGTCAGCAGGTTTGATGATGATTTCTTTGTTGGTTTTCAGAGACTGTATGGCCTTTCTCTCCTGGGCACTGATGTTGAATGCTTGTGTCCTGTTAGTATCTATGATGGTGGATTTTATCAAATGTCTGAAGGAGTCTATATAGTTATCCAAATGAGGGTTGCGTCCCGGTGGAGGTGTCCAGTCTGACCTCTTTTTGGTTGTTAGAATCCCTTTTCCTTCAGTCTGAGTGTTTTCTGAATCTTCTGTATCATTGAAATATTCCCTCAGACGCAGTCTCCTGAAAAAATGTTCCATATCACTGCAGAGTTCAGTTTTATCCAGGGCCTTAGTAGGACAAAATGAGAGTCCTCTGGAAAGCACAGCCAGCTCCACTTTGTTGGGTTTATAATCTGAGAGATTAATGACACAGTTATTTGTGCCTGGAATGGAGTGGTTGTCCAAGTTGTCAGGTTTAGGCTTTGTTTTGTATCTGTTTGCATAGAGGCCTGAATTGAGGCGCAATCTGTGCAGTTTCTTTTCCTTGTTATGAATTAGATGGGTCCGTAGTTTGTTGTAGTATTGTTGTAATTTTTGCTCTGTGTCTGCTGTAAGTGTTTTCCTCAGGGTTTCAAACTGCCCTTGGACTTTACTCTTTATGCTGTAGCAGACATGCAAAAGATGATTCCTTAATCTCTCAGAAGTCCTTTGACCTTTGACACTCTAAATGCAGGAATGAATGTGTCACACGGATTTATGTCTTTTTACATCAACTAATGAACTTGCCCCTCAGACCATGTGGGGTCATCACAACAGAACGAGACCCTAATCACAGGACAATAAAACAATCCTTATCTAAGAATTGGCCCAATATTTATGGACGTAACTGTTTATCACCCATGGTAATTCTGCTTCATGTCACCTAGCTTATCCATGGTTTTTTTTCCCCTCTTTTTTTTTTTTTTTCTCTATACTATGTTGTGCATAAATATGTGATTCTTCAGAATTTGTTTTAGTCTTTGCCTGATGAAGAGACGTATGTAGTCTCGAAAGCTTGCAATTTGTTACCATCTTTTCAGTTAGCCATTAAAAGGTATCAACCACTGAGGACTCTCAATTCTAAATATTTTTCTAAATAAAAATGAACATTTAACTTTTTTTCACAAAAAAAATACTTCAGCTCCAATTTGTTTTATTTTACCAAGGGTAAGAGGAGAAAATGGACCTCAAAACGTGTTGTACAATTTGTCCTGAGTACGCCGACACCCAATATGTGGGGGTGAACCACTGTTTGGGCGCATGTCAGAGCTCGGAAGCGAATGAGCGCCATTTGACTTTTCAATGCAAAATTGACTGGAATCGAGATGGGACGCCATGTTGCATTTGGAGAGCCCCTGATGCGCCTAAACATTGAAACCCTCCCCACAAGTGACACCATTTTGGAAACTAGAACCCCTAAGGAACTCATCTAGATTTGTTGTGAGAGCTTTGAACCCCCAAGTGTTTCACTACAGTTTATAACGCATAGCCGTGGAAATAAAAATTCTCTTTTTTTTTTTTTTTTTTTTTTCCCACAAAAAATATTTTTTAGCCCCCAGTTTTGTATTTTTCCAAGGGTAACAGTTGAAATTGGACCCCAAAAGTTGTTGTCCAATTTGTCCTGAGTACGTTGATACCCCATATGTGGGGGGGAACCACCGTTTGAGCGCATGGCAGAGCTCGGAAGGGAAGGAGCGTCATTTGGAATGCAGACTTAGGCTTCTTTCACACTAGCGTCGTACTCGGCCCGTCGCAGAGCATCGGGCCGACGCTAGCGTTGTTTGCGCCGCACAACGGGTGCAGCGAATGCTGTTTTTCCACGCATCCGTTGCCCCATTGTGAGGTGCGGGGAGGTGGGGCGGAGTTTCAGCCGCGCATGCGCGGTCGGAAATGGCGGTCCGTCGGCAGCGAAAAACGTTACATGTAACGTTTTTTGCAGCCGACGGTCCGCCACAACACAGTGCAACCGTCGCACGACGGTTACGACGTGTGTCAATGCGTCGCAAATGTTAGTCAACGGGAAAAAAACGCATCCTGCAAGCACTTTTGCAGGATGCGTTTTTTTGCCAAAACGACGCATTGCGACGTATTGAAAAAAACGCTAGTGTGAAAGTAGCCTTAGATGGATTGGTCTGCAGGCATCACATTGCGTTTGCAGAGCCCCTAATGTACCTAAACTGTAGAAACCCCCAAGTGACCCCATATTGGAAACTAGACCCCCCAAGGAACTTATCTAGTTGTGTTGTGAGAACTTTGAACCCCCAAGTGTTTCACTACAGTTTATAACAGAGCCGTGAAAATAAAAATTATTTTTTTTTTCCACAAAAATTATTTTTTAGCCCCCAGTTTTGTATTTTTCCAAGGGTAACAGGAGAAATTGGACCCCAAAAGTTGTTGTCCAATGTGTCCTGAGTACGTTGATACCCCATATGTTGGGGTAAACCCCTGTTTGGGCGCACGGGAGAGCTCGGAATGGAAGGAACAGTGTTTTACTTTTTCAACGCAGAATTGGCTGGAATTGAGATGGGGAAACCATATCACGTTTGGAGAGCCCCTGATGTGCCTAAACAGTGGAAACCGCCCAATTATAACTGAAACCCTAATCCAAACACATCCCTAACCCTAATCCCAACAGTAACCCTAACCACACCCCTAACCCTAATACCAACCCTATTCCCAACCGTAAATGTAATCCAAACCCTAAGGGTACCGTTACACAAAACGATTTACCAACGATCACGACCAGCGATACGACCTGGCCGTGATCGTTGGTAAGTCGTTGTGTGCTCGCTGGGGAGCTGTCACACAGACAGCTCTCCAGCGACCAACGATGCCGAGGTCCCCGGGTAACCAGGGTAAACATCGGGTTACTAAGCGCAGGGCCGCGCTTAGTAACCCGATGTTTACCCTGGTTACCATCGTAAATGTAAAAAAAAAAAACGTACATACTCACATTCCGGTGTCCGTCAGGTCCCTAGCCGTCTGCTTCCCGCACTGACTGAGTGCTGGCCGTAAAGTGAAAGCAGAGCACAGCGGTGACGTGACCGTAGCAATAAAAAAAAAAAAATCAAAAACACCAGAATTACTTTTTTTGGTTGCCTTGACATTGCATTAAAATACAATAACGGGCGATCAAAAAATCGTATCAGCACCAAAATGGCATCATTAAAAACGTCAGCTCGGCACACAAAAAATAAGCCCACACCCAACCCCAGATCACGAAAAATGGAGACGCTATGGGTATCGGAAAATAGCGCTTTTTTGTTTTTTTGAGCAAAGTTTGGAATTTTTTCTCATCACTTATATAAAAAAGAAGCTACACATGGTTGGTGTCTACGAACTGGTAATGACCTGGAGAATTGTAATGACAGGTCAGTTTTAGCATTTAGTGACCCTAGCCAAAAGGCCAAACAAAAACAAGTGTGGCATTGCACTTTTTTTGCAATTTCACCGTACTTAGAATTTTATCCCTGTTTTCTAGTACACGACATGATAAAACCAATTCAAAAGTACAACTCGTCCCGCAATGGGGAGAAAAAAAAAAAAAAAAGTTATGGCTCTAGGAAGGAGGGGAGCGAAAAACAAACGCAAAACCGAAAAAAGCTACGGGGGTTAATATTTATATGTGTGTGATAAAAGTAATGTTGTGTTTTATCCCTATTGCAGGGGTTGGGTGTTCGGCTCTCCTGCAGGCTATGCTTACAACTAAAGAACATCTCTAGAACCCGCCCTTTTCTTACTATGGAAACAAAAACACTCACTGTGTTGATCCACTCCCGCCTGGACTACTGCAGTGCTCTATTAATTAGCCTCCCCCTTACTCGACTTTCCCCTCTCCAGTCTATCCTTAATGCAGCAGCCAGGGTTGTCCATCTGGCTAATCATTACTCGAACGTGTCCGCTCTTCGCCAGTCGTTACACTGGCTGCCCATTCATTACAGGGTACAATTCAAAGTACTTGTTCTCACCCACAAAGCTCTCCACAGTGAGGCACCCCTTTACATCTCCCTCATTTCGGTTTATCGGCCTAACCGACCGCTGCACTCTGTAAATGACTTTCGACTAACCTCTGCACTAATCCGTACGTCCCACTCCTGACTCCAAGACTTCTTCCGTACTGCGCCAATCCTCTGGAATGCTCTACCCCAAGATATTAGGATCATCCACAATTTGGATAGTTTTAGGCGCTCGCTCAAAAAACATTTGTTCAGAGCGGCCTACCATGTTCACTAATCAAAGTTTATGTTTGTGTGTAGCCCATTCACTATCTCCATCTATCCCCCACCCCCTGAAGATGGATGGACCATCATTGTAAAATACACACCTGTACTTTGTATCTCCCCACCTCATAGTAGATTGTAAGCTCTCACGAGCAGGGTCGTCTTATTTTGCTTTAATTATTGTATTAACGTTGTTACTTATGACTGTTGTGTTTGAAATGGTTAAACTGTAAAGCTCTGCAGAATATGTTGGTGCTATATAAAGATTATTATTATGCCTAAGGTTATCGCTGAGAACACGGGAAGTCAGCCCACTAGGGAAACTATACAGTGGATAAGGATACAGTTTGCACTACATTGGGGATTAGAAAGATAATATAGTTGGAATGGGTTTAGACCAGGTTATATATAAAAATGTTTTCTGGGTGACAAGGGGTCAGTCAGTTAGAAGTCGAGTACTCAGTCAAGTGCAAGCTCAAAGAGTCAGTGCAGTGAAGAGTAACAGCTGGACAAGAAAGTGTTAGCAAGAGCAAGAAGAGGCAGATGCAGTAAAGCTGAACGGGTGCTGTCAGGTGAAGAGGAGGGAGAGAGAGAGAGAGAGAGAGAGAGAGAGAGAGAGAGAGAGAGAGAGAGAGAGAGAGAGAGAGAGAGAGAGAGAGAGAGAGAATGTAAAGATGGGTTAAATTGAACCAACAGAAATTCTTCCAAAAAAGCAATCCGTCGCTGGATAACGTTTTATGACGGACAGCAACGGATCCTGCGCCCATAGGTTTCCATTACAGCCAACGCCGCTGGATCCGTCGCTGTACAATTTTCTGACACAGACAACACGTTACTATAAACGTTTTCTCAGGATGACAGATGAACACATTCTGACGGACCCAGCGCACGACGGACGAAATGTATGGCCATCCGTCGTAATCCGTCGCTAATACAAGTCTATAAGAAAATGACGGATCCAGTGGGAAAATTGTTTTTTTTTTTCCCACAAAATTACGCATTGTGATGGAAAAAGAAAAGATTGAAGTGTGAAAGTGGCCTTACTCCATTCTGCAGCAACTCCGTTCTGGCCCCATATCCTCTTCAGCAACACATGCAGGAATTGCCCAACTGGAAATCCCCTTAAGTGTTGCGGCTGTCTGACGCTGCAAAATATGCAGCCGTAGGAACTCGAACATATCATTAATGTTTTCTTCAATGGCAACCAGTTGTCTTGTCATTGCAGCTGAAAAACACCCCAACTGCATGATGCTGCCACCACGCTTCACTGTTGGGATTGTATTGGGTAGGTGATGAGCAGAGCCTGGTATTCACACATACCGCTTAGAATTAGAACCAAAAAGGTCTATCTTCGTCTCATCATAGTTACATAGTTACATAGTTACATAGTTACATAGTTATTGAGGTTGAAGGAAGACTTTAAGTCCATCTAGTTCAACCCATAGCCTAACCTAACATGCCCTAACATGTTGATCCAGAGGAAGGCAAAAAAAACCCATGTGGCAAAGAGTAACTCCACCATGGGGAAAAAAATTCCTTCCCGACTCCACATACGGCAATCAGACTAGTTCCCTGGATCAACGCCTTATCAAGGAATCTAGTGTATATACCCTGTAATATTATACTTTTCCAGAAAGGTATCCAGTCCCCTCTTAAATTTAATTAATGAATCACTCATTACAACATCATACGGCAGAGAGTTCCATAGTCTTACTGCTCTTACAGTAAAGAATCCGCGTCTGTTATTATGCTTAAACCTTCTTTCCTCCAGACGTAGAGGATGCCCCCTTGTCCCTGTCTCAGGTCTATGATTAAAAAGATCATCAGAAAGGTCTTTGTACTGTCCCCTCATATATTTATACATTAAAATAAGATCACCCCTTAGTCTTCGTTTTTCCAAACTAAATAGCCCCAAGTGTAATAACCTATCTTGGTATTGCAGACCCCCCAGTCCTCTAATAACCTTGGTCGCTCTTCTCTGCACCCGCTCTAGTTCAGCTATGTCTTTCTTATACACCGGAGACCAGAACTGTGCACAGTATTCTAAGTGTGGTCGAACTAGTGACTTGTATAGAGGTAAAATTATGTTCTCCTCATGAGCATCTATGCCTCTTTTAATACATCCCATTATTTTATTTGCCTTTGTAGCAGCTGCCTGACACTGGCCACTGAATATGAGTCTGTCATCCACCCATACACCCAGGTCTTTTTCATTGATGGTTTTGCCCAGAGTTTTAGAATTAAGCACATAGTTATACATCTTATTACTTCTACCCAAGTGCATGACCTTACATTTATCCCCATTAAAGCTCATTTGCCATTTATCAGCCCAAGCTTCTAGTCCAGAGAATCTTATTTCTCAGTCTGGGAGACCTTCATGTGTTTTTTAGCAAACCATGCAGGCTTTCATATGTCTTGCACTGAGGAGAGGCTTCTGCCAGGCCACTCTGCCATAAAGGCCCGAATGGTGGAGGGCTGCAGTGATAGTTGACTTTGTGGAACTTTCTCCCATCTTCCTATTGCATCTCTGGAGCTCAGCCACAGTGATTTTGGGGTTCTTCTTTACCTCTCACCAAGGCTCTTCTCCCATGATTGCTCAGTTTGGCTGGACGGCCAGGTCTAGGAAGACTTCTCAAACTTCTTCCATTTAAGGATTACAGAGGCCACTGTGTTCTTACGAACCTTGAGTACCGCAGAAATTCTTTTGTAACCTTGGCCAGATCTGTGCCACTGCAGAAGAAAGTTTGAGATGCGACCTCCTACTGTTATGGCGTCATGGCTTCTTTTGTCTCTGGGAGAGGGGAAGTAAAACATTCTTCTCTTTTCCCCCATTTGGGTAGCTCCAGCGCCCTGACTTGCCCTTCCCCTTGTACTGAGGTGTATGCTCTTGTTGGGAGCGGAAAGGGCTTTGCTTAGTATTTCTAGGTTCTGGCAAGGTCTTCTTGTCCAAAGCCTTTTCTAACAGCTCATTGAGGGCAGGGCCAAACATGTAGTTCCCCATGAAGGGGATAGAACATAGCTTCATTTCTGAAGTCATGTCCCCTCTCCAACATCTCAGCCAGAGAGCTCATCTCACAAAGTTTGACAATCCTGATGATCTTGTCGCCACTAACGGATTCTGCAGAGGCATCCGCAAGAAAACCTGTTGCCTTCTGGAGGAGAGGTAGTGAAGCTAGGATGTCCTCTCTGGGGGTACATGTAGACAGGTGTTCATCCAGCTGCCCCAGCCAACGGTACATTGATCGGGCCACACAGGCATACATAGTTACATAGTTATTAAGGTTGAAGGAAGACTTTAAGTCCATCTAATTCAACCCATAGCCTAACATGCCCTAACATGTTGATCCAGGGGAAGGCAAAAAAAACCCATGTGGTAAGAGTAAGCTCCACCATGGGGAAAAAAAATCCTTCCCGACCCCACATACGGCAATCAGACTAGTTCCCTGGATCAACGCCCTATCAAGGAATCTAGTGTATATACCCTGTAACATTATACTTTTCCAAAAAGGTATCCAGTACCCTCTTAAATTTAAGTAATGAATCACTCATTACAACATCATACAGCAGAGAGTTCCATAGTCTCACTGCTCTTACAGTAAAGAATCCGCGTCTGTTATTATGCTTAAACCTTTTTTTCCTCCAGACGTAGAGGATGCCCCCTTGTCCCTGTCACCGGTCTATGATTAAAAAGATCATCAGAAAGGTCTTTGTACTGTCCCCTCATATATTTATACATTAACATAAGATCACCCCTTAGCCTTCGTTTTTCCAAACTAAATAGCCCCAAGTGTAATAACCTATCTTGGTATTGCAGACCCCCCAGTCCTCTAATAACCTTGGTCGCTCTTCTCTGCACCCGCTCTAGTTCAGCTATGTCTTTCTTATACACCGGAGACCAGAACTGTGCACAGTATTCTAAGTGTGGTCGCACTAGTGACTTGTATAGAGGTAAAATTATGTTCTCCTCATGAGCATCTATGCCTCTTTTAATGCATCCCATTATTTTATTTGCCTTTGTAGCAGCTGCCTGACACTGGCCACTGAATATGAGTTTGTCATCCACCCATACACCCAGGTCATTTTCATTGACGGTTTTGCCCAGAGTTTTAGAATTAAGCACATAGTTATACATCTTATTACTTCTACTCAAGTGCATGACCTTACCCTTATCCCCATTAAAGCTCATTTGCCATTTATCAGCCCAAGCTTCTAGTTTACATAAATCATCCTGTAACATAAAATTGTCCTCCCCTGTATTGATTACCCTGCAGAGTTTAGTGTCATCTGCAAATATTGAAATTCTGCTCTGTATGCCCCCTACAAGGTCATTAATAAATATGTTAAAAAGAAGAGGGCCCAATACTGACCCCTGTGGTACCCCACTGCTAACCGCGACCCAGTCTGAGTGTGCTCCCTTAATAACCACCCTTTGTTTCCTATCCCTGAGCCAGCTCTCAACCCACTTACACATATTTTCCCCTATCCCCATTATTCTCATTTTATGTATCAACCTTTTGTGTGGCACCATATCAAAAGCTTTTGAAAAGTCCATATACACTACATCTACTGGGTTCCCTTGGTCCAGTCCGGAACTTACTTCTTCATAGAAGCTGATCAAATTAGTCTGACATGAACGGTCCCTAGTAAACCCGTGCTGATACTGGGTCATGAGGTTATTCCTCTTCAGATACTCCAGTATAGCATCCCTTAGAATGCCCTCCAAGATTTTACCCACAGTAGAGGTTAAGCTTACTGGCCTATAATTTCCGAGTTCAGTTTTTGTCCCCTTTTTGAATATTGGCACCACATTTGCTATACGCCAGTCCTGTGGTACAGACCCTGTTATTATGGACTCTTTAAACATTAAAAATAATGGTCTATCAATGACTGTACTTAATTCCTGCAGTACTCGGGGGTGTATCCCATCCGGGCCCGGAGATTTGTAAATTTGTGTGATTTTTAGACGCCGCCGTACTTCCTGCTGGGTTAAGCAGGTAACATTTAAATGGGAATTTTTATCACTAGTCATATTGGCTGCCATGGGATTTTCTTTTGTAAATACTGATGAAAAACACCGGATTACGTACCGGTAATGCTCTTTTATAGAGCCACGACAGCACCCACAGAGAGGGGATCCGCCCCTAGGAACAGGAAACCCTACGGAGAGATAAAAGGGGCGGTCCCCCTCGCTCCCACAGTTTGGGTTACAGAGATTGCGAGGAACCGCCCACCAGTATTAGTAGGCAATTCTATATTATCATTTAATCTTATACTACTAATATTTACAAGAACCAATCACCCTTATTTGTGCTCATATGCAAACTAATATATATAAGGGAGGGAAGTGAAGGGGTGCTGTCGTGGCTCTATAAAAGAGCATTACCGGTACGTAATCCGGTGTTTTCTCTTCGCCACGACAGCACCCACTGAGAGACTTTCAGAGATAGTTATTTGGGGGGGATTATCGTGTTAAGAACCGATCTACCGAAACACAGGTCAGTGGAGGCAGATAAATCTAATCTGTAGTGACTATAGAAGGTAGTAGGAGACGACCAGGTTGCGGCCTTACATATGAGTTCTATTGGAACTTCTGCTCGCTCTGCCCAGGATGATGCTATCGCCCGGGTGGAATGTGCCTTTATAGTCTCAGGTGGATCTTCCCCTTTAGACGAATAGGCCAGGTATATCGCCTCCCGAATCCATCGGGATAATGTGCCTTTCGTAACACCAGCTCCTTTCCTCTGACCCTGGAAGGAAACAAAGAGAGCCCTGCTCTTCCTCCAGGCGCTAGTTCTGTCTAGATAGGTTATTACAGCCCTCCTCACATCTAAAGTATGGTATCTTTCTTCTTCCTGATTTGTAGGATTATTATAGAAGGTAGGAAGAAGAATTTCCTGAGACCTATGGAATTTGGTACTCATTTTAGGTAAGTAGGAAGGGTCTGTCTTTAGGACAATCCTATCTGGCAATATTGACATAAATGGAGGATCTACTGATAGCGCCTGTATGTCACTTACCCTTCTTGCCGATACTAAGGCAACAAGAAGAGCTGTTTTGAGGGAGACATGTTTAATGTGAGCAGAATGTAGAGGCTCGAACGGGTGATTTGTTAAGGCTTCAAGGACCAGATTAACATCCCAAGGAGGTGAGTTGGGAATATGGACTGGTTCTGCTCTCTGGCAGGCTGAGATAAATCTGGATATCCATCTATCTCCTGCAACATTGTGACTATACAAAGCCCCTAGCGCTGAAACTTGCACTTTCAAGGTGTTAACTGAAAGGCCTAAATCACGTCCTTTTTGGAGAAATTCAAGAATAATAGGGACTGGAATTTCATTTGACAGGGCTGAGGGATAGAGGCTTAAAAATTTTTTCCATACTTTTACATAGATCGATGTAGTGGATCTTTTTCTACTCAGCAATAGGGTATCAATTACTTTATCAGAGAAGCCCCTTAGTTTTAACAGCTGCCTCTCAAATCCCAGGCTGTCAACCGTAGACCCTTCACATGAGGGTGGTTGAAGGGTCCCTGGAAAAGCAGATCTTGATTCTCTGGGAGAATCCATGGATCCGAGATGGACATGGCTCTGAGCAGGGAAAACCATGGTCTCTTTGGCCAGAATGGAGCGATCAATATCACATTCGCTCTGTCCTCTCTTATCTTCCTGATGACTGTTGGAAGAAGAATCATTGGGGGAAAGGCATATGCTTTCTGAAATGTCCATGGAATCTGGAGGGCGTCGAGAACATCGGGGTTGTCTGCTCGGAACATTGAGGCGAATGTTTTTACTTGCCTGTTGTCTCTTGTGGCAAAGAGATCTATGTCGGGTATACCCCATTTTATAGTTATCATACTGAATATCCGACGATTTAACACCCACTCCCCCTGATGGAGGGTATGACGACTGAGAAAGTCTGCTTTTGCGTTGTCTATCCCCCGGATATGTAGTGCTGATAAGGACAGAAGATGATTTTCGGCTATAGTCAAGATGTTTTCGGCTATAGACATGAGAGTGCCTGATCTCGTTCCGCCTTGATGGTTGACGTAAGCCACCGATGTCATGTTGTCTGA
The DNA here is from genome assembly GCF_051348905.1 of Ranitomeya variabilis. Lineage (NCBI taxonomy): Eukaryota > Metazoa > Chordata > Amphibia > Anura > Dendrobatidae > Ranitomeya > Ranitomeya variabilis. Next base: position 133,955,806 of record NC_135239.1, read on the forward strand.
GAGCACCCTGGTATGTGTTCCGTGCAGCTGTGGGAGGAATTCACATAGGGCATGATAGATGGCTTTTAGTTCTTTTTTATTGGAGGAGTCGTCTAATTCCGTAACCGACCACAGCCCCTGGACAACCTGGTTCCCCAAGTGTGCCCCCCAACCATGAGGGCTGGCATCCGTAAAAATTATGTTTGAGGGTTTGACCTCCCAGGGCACCCCACTAACTAGATGATCTGGCTGTAGCCACCAGGTTAGGGATTGGACTACATCATTAGAAAGGGAAATCTTACCGTCTAATCGCCCTTGTAATTTTATCTCCTCATGTAAAATTGTATACTGTAAGCACCTCGAGTGGAACTGGGCCCACGGAACCGCTGGGATACATGACGTGAAGGAGCCAAGCAAGGACATGCCTTCCCGGAGGGAAATTATAGGTTTATCTAGTATGGACTGAACTTTATCCCTAATTGTTATCTGTTTAGATTCTGGGAGGAAACACTTTTGACTTACAGAATCTAATATAATTCCCAAAAATACCTGCCGGGTTGTCGGGATCAGTCTAGATTTTTCCCAATTTATTATCCATCCTAAGTTCTGTAAGGATGAGATCATATGACATAGTCTTTGCTGACATTGCGAGGTGGATTTTCCCACTACTAGCAGGTCGTCTAAGTACGGGATTATGAGTGTGTCTTTTAATCTTAGATAAGACATAACCTCTGACATTAGTTTAGTAAATACCCTTGGAGCAATTGATAGTCCAAAGGGCATTGCTGTGTACTGAAAGTGCCGTATACATCCATTTAATATAACCGCTACGCGGAGAAATTGTTGATGCTCTTTAAAGATTGGTAGATGGTAATACGCATCTTTTAAGTCCAGAACCGCCATAAAGCAATAGGGAAACAGGAGTTTTACGGTGGATCGAATGGATTCCATTTTAAAAGTTTGATTTTCTAGGAAGGTGTTCAGTTTTTTAAGATTTATGATGGTTCTGAATGATCCATCAGGTTTTTTGATTAGAAACAGCGGGGAATAGAACCCTTTCCCTTCCTGAAGAAATGGAACCTCCACCAAAACTCCTTTGGATAGCAGATTCATTACTTCTTGCTGTAATGCCTCCTGTTGAGACTGTGACTTTAAGGAAGTCAATAGAAATGAGTCCGAAGGGACTCGGGCAAATTTTAATTTTAAGCCAGAGGTGACGAGATTATTTGCCCAATTGTTCGAAGTTATTTTCCTCCATTGGTCTGAAAAAGAGGATAATCTACCTCCCACAGGTAGATCTGCTCTAACGGGGCTTGTCTTCAGATTTAAAAGGGCGCTTCCCAAAGAATGCACCTCTTTGTTTTGCGTCTCTAGGGGTCCAGCGATCTTGGTTTTTAAAATCTTTTCTTTTATTAAATATGGGCTTCCGGAACGCTTTCCTATAGAATGGAAGGTAATTATTATTAGGGAAGCCCTTCTTTCTTTCCCCCGCTTTAGTTAGAATCTCGTCCAGTTTGGTACCAAACAGGTACTCACCCTGACATGGGAGGCCACATAATTTGGACTTTGTCTGTGGATCGCCTTTCCAGCCCTTAAGCCATAGGGCTCTGCGTGCCGCGTTTGTGAGACCTGCTGATTTGGCTGCCAAACGTATAGAATCGGCCGATGAATCCGCCAAAAAAGCTGTAGCCCCTCTAATTAAGGGTATAGAAGACAGCAGTTTGTCTCTGGAAAGACCACTTTTAAGGCCTTCCTCTAAGTCACTCAGCCAGACCAACATGGACCTAGCGGTGCATGTAGCAGAGATAGATGGTCTGAAGGCTCCCGTACACGACTCCCAGGCTCTTTTTAGTAGTGAGTCGGCTTTACGGTCTAACGGGTCCTGTAATGAGCCTGAATCCTCCACAGGTAGCAAAGATTTTTTAGATGTAGATGCTACCGCAGCGTCCACTTTTGGCGCTTTTGACCATGTCGAGAACTCCTCATCATTGAAGGGATACCGTCTCTTTGAGGATGGAGGTAACCCCCTTTGGCCCTGGCTTTCCCATTCTTTTTTAACTAAGGATTTTATTGCTGCTATCACCGGAAAAGAAGGCCTTTTCTTTTCCGATAAGCCAGCGAACATAATGTCCTGCTGTGTTCTGGGAATTTTAGAATCTTCGATACCCATCGTATTACACACGGACCTGACAAGGTTGTCAATACTATCCGTGGGAAAGCATGCATCCTGTTCCTCGTCCGAGGAAACATATTCGCAGGAGATGTCAGAGTCCGCTTTCTCCCTATCCGAAGATGGGTCAGATATAGGGGATTCATATCCTTTTTTACTTCTAGTATGTGGCTCTTTATCAGAACCTCGCAAGGCTTGTAACTCTTGCCTTATCATGAGCCTGATGTCCTCAGATTTAACTGAGGCTTCCTCCCGCAAGGTAGAAGCAATACATGATTTGCACAATCTCTTTTTATAACTATCCGGGAGAGGCTGGAGACATAATGCACACTGTTTGTGCTTCGTTTTCTCTGTTTTCTTTCCCTAAGTGTATAAAGGGAAAGGGAACACCAGTCAGCTTATGAGGGTAGAAGCACACTTACCCCAGTGAAGCTTTTACGGTACCGATTGACGAGGAGATTTAGGTGGAGAACCGGATTTCTTCCTGGAGGATCCGCTCTGTTTGGAGCGACTGCTGCTGCCCCGTGCACGTGGGGTAGCCGCGGTGTCTTCTATGGAGAGCATCGCAGGGGTCTGTGACGAATCCATTGTGGACACCGGGCGCTTGTGCCGGCGTCCCTTTTACATGGGGGCCGCCATCTTCTTCCGGTTGAACCCGGAAGTGCTAACCACTTCCGGGTCGCGGCCATACTGTGTGCACTCGCGCTGTCACCGGCATCAGCGCGGGTGCCGTCCACCTCCTCCTCCGCCCGGAGTTTAAATTCAGGACTCCCGGGTAAACTGTGGAGCTCCACGCCGCCTGAGCGCTCGCCAAAGCGCAGCGCTTACCTCTCCTCGGCGCTAGGTCCCGCAGACTGCCCGGATGGATTCCCATGAGCCAGGAACCCCTGCAGTTGTGGCCTCATGGCGTCTGCCAGCAGAGGGGGGAACTGAGAAGAGGACCCCCGACGCTGCATCCAGCCCTGGAGCCCTTGCCGTCCTCACAGGTAAACTGCGCAAGCGGCATCCAGGCTAGGCATCCTCTTCTCCGTGGATTCCCGTAGGAACAGGAAACCAAACTGTGGGAGCGAGGGGGACCGCCCCTTTTATCTCTCCGTAGGGTTTCCTGTTCCTAGGGGCGGATCCCCTCTCTCAGTGGGTGCTGTCGTGGCGAAGAGAAAAAAGTCATTTAGCATATTGGCTTTTTCCTCATCCTCATCCACCATTTCACCCAGACTATTTTTAAGGGGGCCAACACTATCGTTTTTTAGTTTCTTACTATTTATGTAGTTAAAGAATATTTGGGGGTTATTTTTGCTCTCTCTGGCAAGGAGTCTCTCTGTCTCAATCTTTGCTGCCTTGATTTGCTTTTTACAGAATTTATTTAATTTTTTGTATTTATTTAATGCCTCCTCACTACCTACTTCCTTTAATTCTCTAAATGCTTAGGTATTCAATAAAAAAGCTAAGGTTTCCCCATGATTTCCTCAGTAGTCCATCCATCTTGCATTCCAAAGGGTCATTCAACTGTGAGGCATCCTCAAATGGTAGTGTGGTCTTTTTAGCTACCCCAGCAATCTGGACGTCAACTCTTGGGATCTCTGACAAGCATGATGCGGTCTCATCGTCTACCGGGAACCTGTTCATCTATGCTGGAATGTTCAGTCTCTTTTCTGGGGATTCCCACTCTTCTAGGACCAGATCCCGGATGTTTTTATGAAAGGGAAACACCGGCTTCTTCTTAGAACGGAGACCCTTGAACATTTCTTCCTGTACCATCTGGGATGTCTTCTCCTCCTCAATCTCTATGGTCCTCCTTACTGCTGTGCGGAGTTCCTCTATATCCCCTAAGCAAAAGTAATATCTCTCCTGCTGGGAAACCTCTGGGTCCAGGACTAACTTGCCTTTTTCCAAAGGCTCGTCTGGGATCAATGTTTTATCCTGAGAGTCATCATTCCCTTCTTCCTCTAGATTAAGCTTCCTCCGCTTAGCTTCCAGAGGGACACTGGGAGAGGATGCGGGCTGGGAAAAAGTGGCCAGGGAGGTTTTAATGTCCTGTTGGATTAGGCCCTTCATTTTTCCATCAAGGATGGTTGTTCTTCCCTGATGACTTTCTCCATGCACTCCTTGCATAATGTTTACTTATGTGAAGAGGCCAATTTTTTTTGTACAGACTGCACATCTCTGTTAAGTCTTGGACTTGGTTCCTTGTCCCCCTACAAGAAAAGGGAGAAGGAATAATAAGACTCAACCTGCACACAGGGAATGGACACCCAGTGCCAGGGCTCTTATATGGGCGATCGGACTCCAGCTCCTGTCTTTCGATTAGAGGACCTCCTTCCTCCGATGTCCTGGTGTGTGGGTGTGTGTGTGGGCCATGCATTCCAGCGCAGAACGCAAAATTCCGCCTGTATGCTGAAGCTGGCCGGCGTGTGACGTCATATCCTGCCGCCGGCTTCAGGCCCGGAAGTCTTTACGTGCGTGCTCGGCGCAACACGCTGCTCAACAACGCCGGAGGAGAAAGAGGCGGGAGAGCTTCGAGAGGCTTCCAGTTAAAGAACCCTCCCAGACCTTACCCGAAGGTGAGGACTGGAGGGGGGGAGGGGGTCACGAGTCCCATGGAGACAGGAGCAGCGCTCGGGGAGGAGAGGCAAGTCTGCTCCCCAGCTTCCCAGCCAAAATCTCCCCCCGCTGACCGTTGCCGGCCCAGTACACTGAGGATGACCTCTTCATCCCTAGTAGGGACAAGAAAGAACATTGAGGGGGACGATGTGGGAGGGATTATTTAACCTCTGTCATTTCCTGTCCCTTTTAGGAAAGGGGTAACATCCTCCAGGTATGCTGTAGTGGGGGGGTTACTAGAGAAAATTATTTTTTTTTTTGCTACAAAAGTTATTACTGTATAAAACACCAAAATACAAAAAACTATATAAATGATTTATCGCAGTAATCGTACTAACACGAAGAATAAAACTGCCTTATCAATTTTACCACACAGAACGGTATAACCCCCCCCCCCAAAAAAAAAAAAAAAAAAAAAGTAATAATTTATTGCTGGTTTTTGTTCATTCTGTCTCACGAAAAGCAGAATAGAAAGCGAACAAAAAAGGTCATGTGCCCGAAAATTGTACCATTAAAACGTCAACTCGTCAAGCAAAAAACAAGACCTCATGACTCTGCGGGCCGTGACTCTGTAGTGATGCAAAAACTATTTTTTGCAATAAAAAAAAAAAGTCTTAGTGTGTGACAGCAGCCAAACATAAAAACCCGTTATAATGTCTCTTTTATACTTGCTGATATTTTGGCTCCCAGAGAGGTCAGTGTCCTTGTTTGTAATACGTGTGGCACACGTGTGCCATATCAGTACCACACAGACGGGCGCCAGGGAACAAGCGTTACAGCAAGCACTGTTCACCGCTGCAGGATGCTGAACATGACTCATCATTTTTCCCTGCTCTGCCATCGTTTGGTGTAAGCAGGGTGAATGAGGAGTTACATTAAAGTGATAAAAGACAGCAGGCAGCGGCTGATGGGACTATTACTCAGGTCAGCCTACTTCTGCTGCTGCTGCTAAAAACTGACAGCAGGAGCGGCTGATGGGGGTATTCAGCAGTAAAATCAGTAAAATTTGGTGCTCTTTGCCTTCTGAGCTTTGCCCTGTGCCTGAAAAATATTTCCCGATTACATATAGGGTATTAGCACACTCAACAAAAAATGGACCTCAGTTTGTTGTAAAAAAAAAAAAAAAAAATTCCTATTAGCCCTTAGAAAAATTAATACATTGGGGCAAAAAAAACATTTTAGTGGTAAAAAAGTAATTTATTCTTTCTTCACCGCTCAGTGGTATAAATTCTGTGAAGCACATGTGGTGTCAATATGATCACCCCTAGATGAAATCATTGGGGAGTGTAGTTTGTAAAATGAGTTCACATATAGGGGAGTTTCTGTTGTTCTGGCACCTCAGGGGCTCTGCCAATGTGACACCCTCAACTAATTCCAGCAAAATCTGAACTCCCAATATGGCGCCTCTTCCCTTCTGAGCTTTGCACTGTGCCTCAACAGCAGCATTCCACTACATTTGGGGTGTCGGCATACTCAACAGAAATTGCACAACAGCTTTCGGGGTCCAATTTCACCTGTTACCCTAGGGAAAATAAAAAATTGGGGGTGAAAAGATTATTTTTGTGGAAAAAAAAATATGATTTTTTTTTTATTTTCACGGCTCTACGTTATAAACTTCTGTGAAGCACTTAAGGCTTCAAAGTGTTCACCACACAAGTTCCTTGGGGGGGGGGGGGGGTTAATTTCCAAAATGGTGTCACTTGTGGGGGTTTCCATGGTTTAGGCACATCGGGGCTCTCCAAACGTGACATGGCGTCCGATCTCAATTCCAGTCAATTTTGCGTTGAAAAAGTCAAACGGCACTCCTTCTCTTCCGCGCTCTGCCATGCACCCAGTGGTTTAACCCCCCCACCCACCCCCCACACACACACACACACACACACACACACACACATATGGGGTATCAGCATACTTAGGACAAATTGCACAATAACTTTTGGGGTCCAAAATAAAACATTGGAAAATAAAGTAATTTTTGTGTGAAAAAGTTAAAATGTTCATTGTTTTAAAAAAAAACATTTCAAAAATTCCTGTGAAGCACTTGAAGTGTTAATAAACTTTTTGAAGCACATTTTGAGCACATTGAGGGGTGCACTTTTTAGAATGGTGTCACATTTGGGTATTTTCTATCATATAGACTCCTTAAAGTGAAGTAACAGAAAATAATTAGTCTTATCGGTAATTCGGTTTCTAGGAAACTTCCATGTCAGTCACCTTGGAGGATGTCTCCCCACCCTAATGGGGGACAGGAAACACAAAAGAGGTTAAATAACCCTCCCCTTCCTGCTATCTCCAGTGTTTTTTCTGGACACACTAGCATGTATTGTATAGTTACCACCGAAGTGCAGGAATCATCCAATAGGAGTATCAGATAGAGAGGGAAATTAGTGCTGTCATGGAAGGTTCCTAGAAACAGAATTACTGGTAAGACTAATTCTATTTTCTCCAGTCACATTCCACGACAGTCACCTTGGAGTCATACCAACCACTAATGTCTTTAGGGAGGGACCACAGCTTGCAGAAGTCGTCTGCCGAATGTTAGATCCCTGTCAAAATTGAGTCTATAGTGTCTGGTGAATGTATGTACAGAAGATCAGGTGGCGGCTCTGTAATCTGCTCAGATGAAGCGTTCCCTCTTGCTGCCCATGATTAGAGACTGATCAAGTGGAATGAGCCTTTAGTGAAGCAGGAGGAGAGAGATCTTTTACCGAATATGCCAGACAGATGGCTTGATTGATCCAATTCGCAATTGTGCTTTTTTGCTGCTTTCTTTCCTTTATTTTGGCCTGAAAACTGAATAATAAGATTCTGGAGAAACCTCCAAGCCTTGGTCTGTTCAAGGTAATGGAGAACCACCCTGCGGACATCCAGAGTGTGTAAATTTTCTTCCTTCGCATTGGAAGGATTTGGGCAAAATGAGGGCAACACAGTATCCTGACCCCTATGAAAGTCTGAGAGAAGTTTGGGCATAAAGGAGGGGTCCAAATGCAAAACTATGCTATCAGAGTTCAGAGATAGGTAGGGCTCTTGTACAGACAGGGCCTGCAATTCTCCTATGCGTCTAGCCATGGTAATGGCTGCAAGAAAAAACATCTTAAGGCCTTGTTCACACAATCCTTTTTTCGCTGCGGATTTTTCAGGTCCTGATTTGTGAAAACCACAGTGCAAAACCTGCGGTGGTTTTCACTGCGGTTTTCAGTCCTTTTTCTACTGTGGATTCCACTGCGGATTTCCAGCTGCATTTTCCTATTGGTGCAGGTGGAAACCCGCTGCAGAATCCGCAGAAAGAATTGACATGGTAAAAATCAGCGCGGATTTTCTCGCGTAAAAAAGGAACGTGGGAACAGCGGTGGTTTTTTTCCATAGGGTAACATTGTACTGTACCCTGCATGGAAAAAGGATGCGGATCCGCAGCTGCAAATCCGCTGCGGGTCCGCAGCAAAAAACGCATCGTGTGAACATAGCCTAAGTGTTAGGATTTTAAAAGATATCGAAGACAAGGGTTCAAAAGGGACCCGAGTTAGACTGTTGAGCACTAAATTTAGATCCCAGGGGGAACCCAGCTAGGAAGTCTAGAGCGTATTCTGCTTGCAGAGGTCATAAACCGTTTGATCCAGGGGTGCCCGGCCAGGTCCTGGTCAAAAAATGAACTAAAAACGCAGAGACCTGAACCCTCAGTGTGCTTGGAGAAAGCCCTATCTCTAATCCCTTCAGGAGGAAGTCTAGGACCTGAGCAGCCTGGGATGGAAGGGGTCAGGGACATTAGGAAGACACCAGGAAGAGAACTTCTTCCATGCTTTGCCATAGATGGCATCGGTTACCAGTTTTCAGCTTTTTTGGAGAGTCTGGACTACTTTGTCCAAGAGACCGGTGACCGCTCAACGCTGGAAGAAGCTGTCAGTGCCCGGAGAACCAAGGACGTGAAGAGACCGCGCCAGGAGCAGGTGAGTTTAACAAGGGCATTGCGCGATATTCACCTGCCCTCGTTCCACCCCTGGGCTCCCGTCTTCCGCGTCCTCTGTCTGACGTTCAGGTCAGAAGGCGCAATGACGTGTTAATGACAGAGGGCGGCGCGCGCACTGTCACTGCGGAGGACGCTTAGGAGCAGCGGGCAGCGACGAGTGGCGAGTATGTCTTTTTTTTTTTTTAATTGCAGCAGCAGATATACTGTACAGTTAATATCAGCATAAACTGCATTTTATGGGGCCATAATCTACTTTTATGCAGCATTATATGGGGCAAATTTCCTATGGAGTATCTTATGGAGCAATAATCAACATTTGTGCCGCATTATATGGGGCAAATAGCTATGGAGCATCTTATGGGGCCATAATCAACATTTGTGCAGCATTATATGGGGCATATTTTAATATGGAGCATCTTATGGGGCCCATCATAAACTTTATGGAGCATTATTTGGAGTGTATTTTGCATGGAGCATCTTATGGGGCACATCATGAACTGTATGAAGCAATTATATGGGGCTACCGATTCAATATGGATATTCAAAAACACTTAACCTACTGATATCTCAATTAATTTTACTTTTATTGGTACCTATTTTTATTTTTGAAATTTACCGGTAGCTACTGCATTTCCCACCCTAGGCTTATACTCGAGTCATTAAGTTTTCCCAGTTTTGTGTGTCAAAATTATGGGTCTCGGCTTATACTCGAGTATATACAGTATATATCTCGCCGTACGGGTGCCATACGGATCACACACAAGATACTTTTTGGAGGGAAAAAAAAACATCCTCGCATTGAATACGGATCACTGTTCAGGAACTTCTCTGCGCATCTCGGCCGTAAAAAAAACGTATTTTTATACGTTAGGTCTGACCCCAGCCTAAGAATACACAGATGATTAGTGGCCCAAAGTCATTTAACCCTTTAAAAACATCAGTTACTTATGGAAATCTGTGAAAATGGGCTGTTTGCCCACTTTGATGCCAATTCTGATGCCCAGAACACATTTGGGCTAGGCTGGAGGGACCTGGGATTGATGCAGGGGATAACTGTGTATTCTTAGTGTGAGATCAGTGGCCCATAGTCATTTAATCCCTTAAAAACATCAGTTACTTAGCCAATTTTCACAGATTTGAATAAGTAACTGATGTTTTTAAGGGATTAAATGACTATGGGCCACTGATCTCACACTAAGAATACACAGTTATCCCCTGCATCAATCCCAGGTCCCTCCAGCCTAGCCCAAAAACAGCCAATTTTCACAGATTTGAATGTTACCCCACTTTGATGCCAATTCTGATGCCCAGAACCCATTTGGGCCAGGCTGGAGGGACCTGGGATTGATGCGGGGCATCAGTATCTGTATTCTTAGCGTTAGATCAGTAGCCCAAAGTCAATTAACCCCTTAAAAACACCACTTATTCAGATGGCCTAAATCGAATGTCAGCCAAGTTTGATGCCAGTTCTGATGCCCAGAATGCATTTGGGCCTGGTTGGAGGGACCGGTTTTGATGTGGGGCGCCCTGTTCTATTTGTCTGCAGTGTGATATCAGTGGCCCAACATTACTTAACTCTTTCATTAGTGCCCATTTTTGTGCCAATTTTATCATTTTTGCAGCTGTTTAAGTGTATACACATCAGGGCACCTCGCTGCATTCTATGCTATTATTGTGATGCTTATTTTTTGCTAAACCTATAAAAAACAGAAGAGATAAAAATTGCTGAATAAGAACCCAACTTCAGCTCCGAAGAAGAAACTGAACGAATAAGAAACCAACTTCAGGCTCGTCCCTAACAGCGCCTCATGGTGGAAACGTACCCATAAAGTCAATTTTATTTGTGTTCACCATTGTGCATGGGGTTTCCAGATGGTTTAGCTGATCAATTACGGATTTTAAAAACACACTAAATTTGTGCACCAATGTTCCCCAGTGACTCCACAGTGATCCTATATATGCCGGGTAAAATGACCCATTTTGCATGACATGAATTTTTTTTAGCAGAAAAAGTCGCAAAACAGGTCAAAGATGGCAAATATACATTACGTTTGAGAGCACACACGTCACAGTGTATGATATTTTGAAGAGTTTGGTGTAAAAACATGGCAATGCAAGCCTAAAAAGAAAACTGACTTACAAATTGTTGAACTGGGTCCACGGTTTTATGATCCAGCCGACAACTACAGGGTGAGACGTTATTAGCCCACCCCAGCTGATTGATAGATAGGGATGTGCAGTTAGGGGTCGTCCACTACTAGGACTTGTTGCCCCTCTCTTCGCTCTCCCTGCTTCCCGCCTCCCTCCAGGGTCCCCCACGCCTCTCCAGGGTCCCCTCCTCACCTTCGCAGCCTTGTCCACCTTGTCCTGGTTGGCCAGCTGGTACACGAACACGGAAGCCGCACGTCCCTCCGGCAGCAACGCGGGATGGATAGTGAGCCCGGATGGATGAGTCCATGGCGGCTCCTGCAGAGTGAATCCCCTCATGGAGCTGCTCTCTGAGCCCATGATCCTGCAGCTGTAAACAGTGATGGCTGTCCTTGACCGGGCCAGCGGGACCGTCTGCTGCTCTCCGGGGCACCTAACCACTACTCCGACCTCTGGTGCCACACGGACCTCTTGTCAAGGCGCTGGCGAAGGATCCTGGGACACTGCCGGCACAGTCACCGCTCCCAGACGTACAGCTTATCGCTCCCTGCCTCCTAACCCGGAAACCACTACTGCCAACGAGACCCAGTAGCAGCCGAGCACCCAACAGTGGCCACCTGCCCTGCCTGGGAGAGGGGTGTTTGGCGGCTCATGTAACTGTATCCTCCCCGAAGAGCGACCACAACTCCTCAGTAGGTAAATGCCAGACTGTATGGGCGGCTGGGCTCCATGCAGGTGTGACGTAATTTCCGGGGGCGTGTCATACGGGGGTGGGGACTTGTCTTGACTAAAAGGCAAGAAGATAGTGATGGGCAGTCCGGCTCTTTTTGGTGATCCGGCTCTCATGGCTCCGCTCACCAAAAAGAGCCGGCTCTTTCGGCTCACAAAACTGCTCTTTTTGGATCCTAAATGGATCCCTATTGAATAGGTGTTCAGGCGTCACAAACTCCGCCCACCTACCGCAGAAACTCCGCCCACTTCTTATAGCAAATTAACTTGAAGAGTGGGCGGGGTTTTGCTCAGGTGGGCGGGGTTACGCCTTCCGAAGTCCGGGATTTTACGCCCAGAAGACTAGAAGAGAATGTTGCGTCTAGATCGGAGTTGATTTTTTGTGGTCCTCATTTTATCAACTCCACTCTACACGGCTCACTACTGAAGTGACTAGATCGGAGTGGATATTTTGTGGTCCTCATTCCAGCAACTCCACTCTAGCCGGTTCACTGGTGAGGTGACTAGATTGGAGTTGAATTTTTGAGGTCTCACTGCAGTCACATGATTTTGATGACCTCATTTTAGCCACTGCACTGTAGACGGTTCACTGGTGAGGTGACTAGAGTGGGGTGGAATTTTTGATGATCTCTCTGCAGCTTCCCCATTCTAGACAGTTCAGTTTCTACAGTGACGTTCCTCAAAAAATCAACTCCATGTTCAGAATGGAGCTGATTCCAGGAGCCTCATAGACTGCAATGTAGTGGAATTGGAATGTATACACACACATTTTATATATATATATATATATATATATATATATATATATATATATATATATATATATATATATCAGCTTTAGAATTGTAGCAATGTTTTTATTTTTTAGATACTTGCTCAAACTGTTATATTTATTATGTATTTCCAAAGGGCAATTTTTTTCATGATTAATCAAACTTACATTTTATTATCGCTTTTTGTAATCTTAATGGGCAAACAGCCCATTTTCACAGATTTCAATAAGTAACTGATGTTTTTAAAGGGTTAAATGACCTCATTTTAGCAACTCCATTCTAGCTGATTTATTAGTGAACCATCTAGATCGGAGTGGATTTTTTTGAGGAGCTCTCTGTAGCCTACAGTCGTGACAGTTTGGTGCTGAGGTGACTGGAATCGAGTTTTTCAAAGACTGAACGGAGCTTCGCAGGGAGAAACATAACAGCGAAGCAACAGAGACCTTGTAATTTACAACATTGGATCGTAGTGGATTTTTTGAGGACCTCATTTTAGCAACTCCATTCTAGCTGATTCATTAGTGAACCATCTAGATTGGAGTGGATTTTTTGAGGACCTCCCTGTAGCCTCCAATCTGTACAGTTTGGTGCTGAGGTGAATGGAATCAAGTTTTTCAAAGAGTGAGCGGAGCTTCGCAGGGAGAAACATAACATAGCACAGCAACAGAGTCCTCATAATTTATAACATTGGATCGGAGTGGATTTTTTGAGGACCTCATTTTAGCAACTCCATTCTAGCTGATTCACCATTGAGCCGTCTAGATCAGAGTGGATTTTTTGAGGACCTCATTTTAGCAACTCCATTCTAGCTGATTCATTAGTGAACCGTCAAGATCGGAGTGGATTTTTTGAGGGCCTCCCTGTAGCCTACAATCGTGACAGTTTGATGCTGAGGTGACTGGAATCGAGTTTTTCAAAAACTGAATGGAGCTTCGCAGGGAGAAACATAACAGAGCGAAGCAACAGAGTCCTTGTAATTTACAACATTGGATCGTAGTGGATTTTTTGAGGACCTCCTTTGTTGTGAATTAGACTTTTTGGCTCCCTCTTGTGGTCACTAGTGGTATGACTCTGGGATTGTCTTTTTTCTGTTTGGCACTCACCTGGGTCGTTAGTCCAGGGGTGTCGCTATATTAACTTCCTGGATCCTTAGTCCAGGGCCTGGCATCGTTGTAATCAGATCCTTCTGTTGCTCCTGTCTGCTGGTCCTGGCTCTTGCAAAATTAAGCTAAGTCTTGCTTCTTTGTTTTTTGAGTTACTTGCTTTGCTACTATTTTTGTCCAGCTTGTACTAAATGTGATTTCTGACCTTGCTGGAAGCTCTAGGGGGCTGGTGTTCTCCCCCCGGCCGTTAGACGGTTCGGGGGTTCTTGAATATCCAGCGTGGATATTTTAATAGGGTTTTTGCTGACCATATAAGTCATCTTACTATATTCTGCTGTTAGCTAGTGGGCCTCTCTTTGCTAAATACCTAGCTCATTCTTATGTTTGTCTTTTCCTCTTACCTCACCGTTATTATTTGTTGGGGGCTTGTATCCAACTTTTGGGGTCTTTTCTCTGGAGGCAAGAAAGGTCTTTCTTTTCCCTTCTAGGGTTAGTTAGTTCTCCGGCTGGCGCGAGACGTCTAGAACCAACGTAGGCACGTTCCCCGGCTGCTTCTATTTGTGGTGCTAGGATTAGATATATGGTCAGCCCAGTTACCACTGCCCTATGAGCTGGTTTTTTGCGTTTGCAGACTTGGTATTTATTCCTGAGACCCTCTGCCATTGGGGTCATAACAGTATGCCAGGCCAACATTGAATGTTTAATGCATTGCAGAAGTGGGATATAAGAAAGGAAATTCTGAATTTTTTTTTTTTTTTTCCTCTCTTCCTCCCCTTTACCTCTGAGTGGCTTGAGCTTGCTGCAGACATGAATGTCCAGACCTTGATTACAAGTGTGGACCAGCTTGCTGCTCGTGTGCAAAGCATACAAGATTTTGTTACCAGTAGTCCTATGTCTGAACCTAAAATACCTATTCCTGAACTGTTCTCTGGAGACCGATTTAAGTTTAGGAATTTCAGGGATAATTGTAAATTGTTTCTATCCCTGAGACCCCGTTCATCTGGAGACTCAGTTCAGCAAGTTAAAATTGTTATCTCTTTTTTACGGGGCGACCCTCAGGATTGGGCCTTCTCGCTAGCGCCAGGAGATCCGGCATTGGCAAATATTGATGCGTTTTTTCTGGCGCTCGGATTGCTTTACGAGGAACCCAATCTTGAGGTTCAGGCAGAAAAAGCCTTGCTGGCTATTTCTCAGGGCCAGGATGAAGCTGAAGTGTATTGCCAAAAATTTCGGAAATGGTCCGTGCTTACTCAGTGGAATGAGTGTGCTCTGGCCGCAAACTTCAGAAATGGCCTTTCTGAAGCCATTAAGAATGTGATGGTGGGTTTCTCCATTCCTACAAGTCTGAATGATTCCATGGCGCTGGCTATTCAAATTGACCGGCGTTTGCGGGAGCGCAAAACCGCTAATCCTCTGGTGGTGTTGTCTAAACAAACACCTGATTTGATGCAATGTGATAGAATTCAGACCAGAAATGAGCGGAAAAATCATAGACGTCAGAATGGGTTGTGTTTTTACTGTGGTGATTCTACACATGTTATATCAGCATGCTCTAAACGCCTAACAAGGGTTGTTAGTCCTGTCGCCATTGGTAATTTGCAACCTAAATTTATTTTGTCTGTGACTTTAATTTGCTCATTGTCCTCTTACCCTGTTATGGCGTTTGTGGATTCAGGTGCTGCCCTGAGTCTTATGGATCTGTCATTTGCCAAGCGCTGTGGTTTTGTTCTTGAGCCGTTGGTTAATCCTATCCCTCTGAGGGGTATTGATGCTACGCCATTGGCGGAAAATAAACCGCAGTTTTGGACACAGGTAACCATGTGCATGACTCCTGAACATCGGGAGGTGATTCGTTTTCTTGTTCTGCATAAAATGCATGATTTGGTCGTTTTGGGTTTGCCATGGTTACAGACTCATAATCCAGTCTTGGATTGGAAGGCAATGTCTGTGTCAAGTTGGGGCTGTCAGGGTATTCATGGTGATTCCCCGCCGGTGTCTATTGCTTCCTCTACTCCTTCGGAAGTTCCTGAGTATTTGTCTGATTATCAGGATGTGTTCAGCGAGTCCAGGTCCAGTGTTCTGCCTCCTCATAGGGACTGTGACTGTGCCATAGATTTGATTCCAGGTAGCAAATTTCCTAAGGGAAGACTATTTAATCTGTCTGTACCTGAGCATACCGCAATGCGTTCGTATATCAAGGAATCTCTGGAGAAGGGGCATATCCGTCCTTCCTCTTCCCCTCTTGGTGCGGGATTCTTTTTTGTGGCCAAGAAGGATGGATCTTTGAGACCTTGTATTGACTATCGGCTTTTGAATAAAATCACTGTTAAATTTCAGTATCCTTTGCCTCTGTTGTCAGACTTGTTTGCCCGAATTAAAGGTGCCAAGTGGTTCACCAAGATAGATCTTCGTGATGCGTACAACCTTGTGCGCATTAAGCGAGGAGATGAATGGAAAACCGCGTTTAATACGCCCGAAGGTCATTTTGAGTACTTGGTGATGCCTTTTGGGCTCTCTAATGCTCCTTCAGTGTTTCAGTCCTTTATGCATGATATTTTCCGGAAGTATCTGGATAAATTTATGATCGTTTATCTGGATGATATTCTGTTTTTTTCTGATGACTGGGACTCGCATGTAGAGCAGGTCAGGATGGTGTTTCAGGTTTTGCGTGAGAATGCTTTATTTGTTAAGGGCTCAAAGTGTCTCTTTGGAGTACAGAAGGTTCCCTTTTTGGGGTTTATTTTTTCCCCTTCTGCGGTAGAGAAAAGACCCCAAAAGTTGGATACAAGCCCCCAACAAATAATAACGGTGAGGTAAGAGGAAAAGACAAACATAAGAATGAGCTAGGTATTTAGCAAAGAGAGGCCCACTAGCTAATAGCAGAATATAGTAAGATGACTTATATGGTCAGCAAAAACCCTATTAAAATATCCACGCTGGATATTCAAGAACCCCCGAACCGTCTAATGGCCGGGGGGAGAACACCAGCCCCCTAGAGCTTCCAGCAAGGTCAGAAATCACATTTAGTTCAAGCTGGACAAAAATAGTAGCAAAGCAAGTAACTCAAAAAACAAAGAAGCAAGACTTAGCTTAATTTTGCAAGAGCCAGGACCAGCAGACAGGAGCAACAGAAGGATCTGATTACAACGATGCCAGGCCCTGGACTAAGGATCCAGGAAGTTAATATAGCGACACCCCTGGACTAACGACCCAGGTGAGTGCCAAACAGAAAAAAGACAATCCCAGAGTCATACCACTAGTGACCACAAGAGGGAGCCAAAAAGTCTAATTCACAACACTCCTTTTAGCAACTTCATTCTAGCTGATTTACTAATTATTTATTACTAGATGGTGGCCCGATTCTAATGCATCGGGTATTCTAGAATATGTATGTAGTTTATTTATGAAGATTTTAGAATAATACAATGAATACACAGGAGTCGGCTGGCCGGGCGCAACCAATTAGTGAAGCGTGGTTCAAATCCCACGCCAATTGCGCCTGTCGCTGATTGTTCGCGGCCAGCGACGTAGTATATAGCACAGCCACGTAGTATATAACAGCCCACGTAGCATATAACAGCTCACGTAGCATATAACCCACAGCCCACGTAGTATATAACACAGCCCATGGAGTATATAGCACAGCCCACGGAGTATATAACAGCCCACATAGCATATAACACAGCCACGTAGTATAAAACAGCCCACGTAGCATATAACACAGCTCACGTAGTATATAACAGCCCACGCAGTATATAACACAGCCCACGTAGTGTATAACACAGCCCTCGCAGTATATAGCACAGCCACGTAGTATATTGCACAGCCACATAGTATATTGCACAGCCCACGTAGTATATTGCACAGCCACGTAGTATATTGCACAGCCATGTAGTTTGTTGCACAGCCACGTAGTATATCGCACAGCCATGTAGTATGTTGCACAGCCCACATAGTATATTGCACAGCCACATAGTATATTGCACAGCCCACGTAGTATATTGCACAGCCACGTAGTATACTGCACAGCCACGTAGTTTGTTGCACAGCCACGTAGTATATTGCACAGCCACATAGTATATTGCACAGCCCACGCAGTATATTGCATAGCCGACATAGTATATAACACAGCCCATGTAGTATATAGCAATGTGGGTACCATATCACTGTTAAAAAAAGAATTAAAATAAAAAAATCATTATATACACACCCTCCGACGGCCCCCGGATACAGCCCAGGCATTCAGCGATGCTCCTCGCGATGCTCCTCGCGATGCTCCGGTCCCAAGAATGCATTGCGGTCTCGCGAGATGATGACGCAGCGGTCTCGCGAGACTGCTATGTCATTGTCATCATCTCTCAAGACCGCAATGCATGGACCGGAGCGTCGCGAGGAGCGGGAAAGACGCCGGAAGGTGAGAATATAATGATTCTTTATTTTTTTTTAATCATTTTTAACATTAGATCTTTTTACTATTGATGCTGCATAGGCAGCATCAATAGTAAAAAGTTGGTCGCACAGGGTTAAAGGGAACCTGTCACCCCGTTTTTCAATATGAGCTAAAAATAACTTTAAATAGGGCCTGAGCTGAGCTTATCTTGTAGATAAGCGATTTTCTTACAAAACTTACGCAAGAAGTTATGGATGGGTAAATTTTACCGGCATCCAGGACAACACCATTTGCATAGCCAGACTTCCGGGGCACACAGGTTACAGAGAAGAGCCGCGCATGCGCAGAGACGAGCTGTATGCTATGCCCACAGTTGGGCAAAGGATAATGAGCAGGCGCGACATTAGACTTAACTGCGCAGGCGCGAAACACTACGCAAACGCCGGGAAGAAATTACTTAGGGAAAAGCAAGAGGTGGGGGAGAAACAGCGAATTCACAGCGCCCATTTGACCAGACCGCCGTGATTGACAGGCAAAAACGGTGACTTTACTAAGGTATTTTGGCAGCAAAGGTGGGGAATCAGGGGACAATAAAGACACAGTTATAAAGCACAGCTCAGGCCCTATTTAAAGCTATTTTTAGCTCATATTGAAAAAACGGGGTGACAGGTTCCCTTTAATAGCAGCGTTAACGGAGTGCGTTACACCGCGGCATAAAGCGGTCCGTTAACGCTGCCATTAACCCTGTGTGAGCGCTGACTGGAGGGGAGTATGGAGGGGGCACTGACTGCAGGGGAGTAAGGAGCGGCCATTTCGCTGCCGGACTGTGCCCATCGCTGATTGGTCATGGCCGTTTGGCCGCGACCAGTCAGCGACTTGGGATTTCCGTGACAGACAGACAGACAGAAAGACGGAAGTGACCCTTAGACAGTTATATCGTAGATTATAATGCATTTTTATAACGCCATTTATTCCACGGTGCTTTACATGTGAAAGGGGCAGATATAGACAAGCACAATAAGCATGAGCAAAACAAGGCACACACAAGTACAGAAGGAGGACCCTGCCCGCGAGGGCTCACAGTCCACAGGGGTAGAGCTGGTCGTGTGGCGGTTCAGCAGACTAAGGATCACTGCAGGTTGTAGGCTTGTCAGAAGAGGTGGATCTTCAGGTTCTTTTTGAAGGTTTCCGTGGTAGGCGAGAGTCTGATGTGTTGGGGTAGAGAGTTCCAGAGTATGGGGAGGCATAGGAGAAGTCTTGTATGCAGTTGTGGGAAGAAGAGATAATAGGGGAGTAGAGAAGGAGATCTTGAGAGGATCGAAGGTTGTGTGTGGGTAAGTACCGGGAGACCATGTCACAGATGTATGGAGGAGACAGGTTGTGGATGGCTTTGTATGTCATAGTTAGGGTTTTGAACTGGAGACTCTGGACAATAGGAAGCCAGTGAAGGGCTTGGCAGACAGGAGAGGCTGGGGAATAACGGGGAGACAGGTGGATTAGTCGGGCAGCAGAGTGTAGGATGGATTGGAAAGGTGCCAGAGTCCTAGAGGGGAGGCCAGAGAGTAGGAGGTTGCAGTAATCAACGCGGGAGATGATAAGGGCGTGCACTAGCGTTTTTGTGGTTTCATTGTCACGGAATGCACGGATCCAGGAAATATTACAGAGTTTAAGTCAAAAGGAGGAGGCAAGGGCTTGGATATGAGGCTTGAAAGAGAGGGCAGAGTCGAGGATCACCCCGAGGCACCGAGCATGCGGGACTGGGGAAAGTGAGCAGCCATTGACATTGATGGATAGGTCTCATGGAGGGGCAGATTGAGATGGGGAAAGATGATGAATTCTGTTTTGTCCATGTTCAGTTTTTGAAAGCAAGCAGAAAAGAAAGCAGAAATAGCAGACATTGTGGGATTTTGGTAAGGATGGGAGGTTGGGTCCAGATCGGTAGGTCTGCGTGTCATCGGCGTAGAGATGATACTGCAAACTGTGGGATTCTATGAGCTGTCCCAGGCCGAAGGTGTAGATGGAGAAGAGCTGGGGCCCTAGGACTGAGCCTTGGGGAACACTGACAGACAGGGTGCGAGGTGAGGAGGTGGTGTGGGAGACGGAGACACTGAATGTTCGGTCTGTCAGATATGACGAGATCCAGGATAGAGCCAAGTCTGTGATGGCAAGAGATGAAAGAATCTGTAGCAGGAGGGAATGGTCGACAGTATCGAAGGCAGAACACAGGTCCAGGAGAAGGACGACAGAGTAGTGTTGCTTGCTCTTGGCAGTTAGTAGGTCGTTGGTGACTTTAGTTAGGGCAGTATCAGATGAGTGATGCCGTTAGAAGCCAGATTGTAACCGGACAAAGAGGGAGCAGAAGAGGAAGGAGGACAGTTCAAGATAGACATGCAGTTTAAGTAGTTTTGAGGCATAAGGGTATGTGCACACGTCCGGATTTCTTGCAGAAATTTCCTGAAGAAAACCGGAAATTTTCTGCAAGAAATCCGCATTTTTTTTTTTGCGTTTTTTTTTCCATTTTTTTCGCGTTTTTTTTTTTAGCATTCTGCAAGCGTAATTAGCTTGCAGAATGCTTTTCCAAGCGATCTGTAGCATTGCTTGGAAAACTGACTGACAGGTCGGTCACACTTGTCAAACATACTGTTTGACAAGTGTGACCAACTTTTTACTATAGATGCAGCTTATGCAGCATCTATAGTAAAAGATAGAATGTTTAAAAATAATAAAAAAAAATAAAAAAATGGTTATACTCACCCTCTGCAGCCTCCGTTCCTATAGAGGTCGGTGTGGTTCAGGGCCTTCGGTGACGTCACGGCTTGTGATTGGTCGCGAGCGGTCACATGAGCGGTCACGCGACCAATCACAAGACAGTGACGTCACCGCAGGTCCTGAACCACACCATCTATAGGAACCGAAGCGGCAGCATGCAGCGGTGAGAGGCGGGAACACTCCGGGGGACATCGAAGGTGAGTATAGGACTATTTTTTATTTTAATTCTTTTTTTTCGACCAATTATATGGTGCCCAGTGCGTGGAGGAGAGTCTCCTCTCCTCCACCCTGGGTACCAACCGCACATAATCTGCTTACTTCCCGCATGGTGTGCACAGCCCCGTGCGGGAAGTAAGCAGATCAATGGACTCCTAGGTGTGCGGAATCCCCGCAATTCTGCATTTTTAATGAACATGTCGCTTTTTTTTCCGCGATGCGATTTTTTCGCGGAAAAAATCGCAACATTTGCACAAAAAATGCGGAATACACTGTAAATAATAGGAGGCATAGGTTAGCGTTTTTTTTCGCGTTTTTATCACGTTTTTATAGCGAAAAAATGCGAAAAATCCTGAACGTGTGCACATGGCCTAAGGGAGATATTGGGTGATAGCGAAACACAGAGGGTGGGTGAAGGGAGGGCTTTTTGAGGATGGGTGTGATCGAGGCATGCTTGAAGGATGAGGGAAATTTGAGTGAGAGATTGAAGAGGTGTGTTAGGATTGGGATGAATATTGCAAAACAATGGGGAGACAAAGAGCGCAATAGGGTCTTATCAACGTTGCACAGAGGAGAATATACACCAAATTTGCTCACCTGGTTAGGATGAGATTAGAGCATATAGATAGCGGCTGCTGCAGAACCACAGGTCTTCACCGACCAGAGAAAATAATGTCTTCAAAGGGAGATTTGTAGTTAAAATTCTGCGCTGCCACTAAGGATACCGTCTCACAGTGGCACTTTGGTCACTACGACAGCACGATCCGTGACGTTCCAGCGATATACATACGATCTCGCTGTGTCTGACATGCTACTGCGATCAGGGACCCCGCTGAGAATCGTACGTCGTAGCAGATCGTTTGAAACTTTCTTTCGTCGCTGGATCACCCGCTGTCATCGCTGGATCGGTGTGTGTGACACCGATCCAGCGATGTGTTCGCTTGTAACCAGGGTAAATATCGGGTTACTAAGTGCAGGGCCGCACTTAGTAACCCGATGTTTACCCTGGTTACCATTGTAAATGTAAAAAAAAAAAAACCAGTATATACTTACATTCCGGTGTCTGCCACGTCCCTCGCCGTCAGCTTCCCACACTGACTGTGAGCGCCGGCCGTAAAGTAAAAGCAGAGCACAGCGGTGACGTCACCGCTGTGCTGTGCTTTACGGCAGGCACTGACACAGTCAGTGCGGGAAGCCGCCGGCGAGGGACGTGGCAGACACCGGAATGTAAGTATGTACTGTTTTGGTTTTTTTACATTTACAATGGTAACCAGGGTAAACATCGGGTTACTAAGTGCGGCCCTGCGCTTAGTAAAGGTACCTTCACACTAAACGATATCGCTAGCGATCCGTGACGTTGCAGCGTCCTGGCTAGCGATATTGTTGTGTTTGACAGGCAGCAGCGATCAGGATCCCGCTGTGATATCGCTGGTCGTTGCTGAAAGTCCAGAACTTTATTTCGTCGCTGGATCTCCCGCAGACATCGCTGGATCGGTGTGTGTGACACCGATCCAGCGATGTCTTCACTGGTAACCAGGGTAAACATCGGGTTACTAAGCGCAGGGCCGCGCTTAGTAACCCGATGTTTACCCTGGTTACCAGCGTAAATGTTAAAAAAAAAACACATACTCACATTCCGGTGCCCGGCGTCCGCTTCCCTGCACTCCTCCTGCATCCTGTGTAAGTGCCGGCCATAAAGCAGAGCGGTGACGTCACCACTGTGCTCTGTGGGAGATGCCGGAGATGTTCGGCGCTGACACAGGATGCAGGAGGAGTGCAGGGAAGCGGACGCCGGGCACCGGAATGTGAGTATGTGGTTTTTTTTTTTACATTTACGCTGGTAACCAGGGTAAACATTGGCTTACTAAGCGTGGCCCTGCGCTTAGTAACCCGATGTTTACCCTGGTTACCAGGGGACTTCGGCATCATTGGTCGCTGGAGAGCCGTCTGTGTGACAGCTCTCCAGCGACCACACAGCGACTAAACAGCGACGCTGCAGCGATCGGCATCGTTGTCTGTATCGCTGCAGCGTCGCTTAGTGTGAAGGTACCTTTACCCGATGTTTACCCTGGTTACCCGGGGACTTCGGCATCGTTGGTCGCTGGAGAGCTGTCTATGTGACAGCTCCCCAGCGACCACACAACGACTTACCAACGATCACGGCCAGGTCGTATCGCTGGTCGCGATCGTTGGTAAATCGTTTAGTGTAACGGTACCCTAAGATGAATTTCAGGAGAGTATAGTTGATTCACAGTGGTTTTATTCAACGCGTTTCAGGGGTCTCATTCCCCCTTCATCAGGAAATACCACACAGAATATACAGGCATCACAGGTATAAATAGTTTTGCTAGGTTACAAAAAAAAAAAAAAGAGCGCCAACAGGTCAGATGACTCAGTGTCAAAGTTCAATGATAGCACACAATTAAAAATTCAAACGATTAGAGAGGTATATATAATGAAAAAATACAATGACTTCTTTTATATTTCTAGACAATAGTTACAAATTTGCAACATTTAGGAGGAGAGAAGGAAAAAAAAAAACATCTCTACTTAAATGGACAAGAACCTGTAAGAAAAGGAATTACTCCAGTTCAGAAGCGAATGCCTTACAGATGAACTATCGTGTGGAATCAACAAGCTGCTTTTTCTTATCGAAAATCCATTGGAATATTTACATTGAATGTGGAATAAAATCATGTTTTATTATTTTACATTAAAAAATATAAATATATATGAAGATTAATTTGTGGTAGTTTGTGGTGATCTAAAATTACGAAAATTATAATTAGTGAGTTTAAAATTGCGTCACGTACATAAGAGTAACAATTTAAGGGCTCATTTCCACATGCGAGAAACACGTCCGTGTCTCGCATGTGGAAACCAAGCTCTGGCACCGGCACTTTGGAGCAGAGCTGTGCAGCTCCATGTGTTCCTATGCGGCTGCACGCTCCGCTCTGGAGTGCCGACACCACAGCTTGGTTTCCACATGCGAGACACGGACTTGTTTCTCGCATGTGGAAATGAGCCCTAAGCAGCTAACCAGCGCTTATGGTGAGCGCAGAAACAAAGTGAAAGTAACACTTCACCTGTCCAAGGACCAATGATAGATATCATATATAACTAGATGGGTATTTCCTGAAGGAACTCCAGATAGTGCTTTGGAATGGTGCCCGGGTTGCCCCTGCAAGACTTTCACACTTGGGTGCCCCTCAGGGTTGAGGATTTGGTGAGCTAGGCACCTCGGGGTCCGATTTGGTGGGCGGGGCACCTCAGGGTCTGATTTGGTGGGCGGGGCCACTCGGGGTCCAATTTGGTGGGCGGGGCCACTTGGGGTCCGATTTGGTGGGCGGGGTCCCTCGGGGTCCGATTTGGTGGGTGGGGTCCCTCGGGGTCCGATTTGGTGGGCGGGGCCCCTCGGGGTCCAATTTGGTGGGTGGGGCACCTCAGGGTCCGATTTGGTGGGCGGGGTCCCACAGGGTCCGATTTGGTGGGTGGGGTCCCTCGGGGTCTGATTTGGTGGGCGGGGTCCCTCGGGGTCTGATTTGGTGGGCGGGGCCCCTTGGGGTCCGATTTGGTGGGCGGGGCCCCTTGGGGTCCGATTTGGTGGGCGGGGCCCCTTGGGGTCCGATTTGGTGGGCGGGGCCTCTCGGGGTCCGATTTGGTGGGCGGGGCCACTCGGGGTCCGATTTGGTGGGTGGATCCCCTCGGGGTTCGATTTGGAAGGCGGGTCCCCTCGGGGTCCGATATGGTGGGTGGGTCCCCTCTGGGTCCGATTTGGTGGGCGGGGCCACTCTGGGTCCGATTTGGTGGGCGGGGTCACTAGGGGTCCGATTTGGTGGACGGGGTCCGATTTGGTGGGCGGGGCCCCTCGGGGTCCGATTTGGTGGGCGGGGCCACTCGGGGACCGATTTGGTGGCCGGGGCCCCTCAAGGTCCGATTTGGTGGGCAGGGCCCCTCGGGGTCCAATTTGGTGGGCGGGGCACCTCAGGGTCCGATTTGGTGGGCGGGGTCACTCTGGGACCGATTTGGTGGGCGGGGTCACTCTGGGACCGATTTGGTGGGCGGGGCCCCTCGGGGTCCGATTTGGGGGGCGGGGCCCCTCGGGGTCCAATTTGGTGGGCGGGGTCACTCGGGGTCCAATTTGGTGGGTGGGGTCACTCTGGGTCCGATTTGGTAGGCGGGGTCACTCAGGGACCGATTTGGTGGGAGGGGCCCCTCGGGGTCCAATTTGGGGGGCGGGGCCCCTCTGTGTCCGATTTGGTGGGCGGGACCCCTCGGGGTCCGATTTGGTGGGCGGGGCACCTCGGGGTCCGATTTGGTGGGCGGGGCACCACGGGGTCTGATTTGGTGGGCGGGGCCACTCGGTGCACTTACTTTTCACACATGGGATTAGGGGTGCACTTTTCACACACGGGATGAGAGGGTGTCATAGTCACTTTATTCTGATGTTTGACCTTGATAAATAATCATGTCCTAAAATGGACACCGTACATTTGCATAGCTGCCATCTTTAGAAGGTCAAGTTGGGGGGTAATGGCAAGTTCGCCATTATTTCCTATGGGAATTTTTTTTTTTAAATGCAATTTTTAAAAAACTACAAATCGGATCGACACAAAAAATACTTAGCACACCTCTCGTGGACGCTGGCTTCGAAATGACGCCTCACTGGAGTCTGTGCGTGCAGCGGTTCGGCC
The DNA here is from genome assembly GCF_051348905.1 of Ranitomeya variabilis. Lineage (NCBI taxonomy): Eukaryota > Metazoa > Chordata > Amphibia > Anura > Dendrobatidae > Ranitomeya > Ranitomeya variabilis. Next base: position 133,981,342 of record NC_135239.1, read on the forward strand.
CGCATTAATTGCGGAAAAACAACTGAATAATAATAATACTAGATGGGTATTTCCTGAAGGAACTACAGATAGTGCTTTGGAATGGTGCCCGGGCTGCCCCTGCAAGACTTTCACACTTGGGTGCCCCCCAGGCGCTGGATTGGTAGTTGTAGCCCCTCAGGGTTGAGGCCACTCTGGGTTCGATTTGGTGCGCCGGGTCGCTCTGGGTCCAATTTGGTGGGCGGGCTCACTCTGAGTCTGATTTGGTGGGCGGGGTCACTCTGGGACCGATTTGGTGGGCAGGGTCACTCTGGGACCGATTTGGTGGGCAGGGTCACTCTGGGTCTGATTTGGTGGGCGGGGCCATTCTGGGTCTGATTTGGTGGGCGGGGTCACTCTGGGTCCGATTTGGTGGGCAGGGCACCTCAGGGACCGATTTGGTGGGCGGGGTCACTCTGGGTCCGATTTGGTGGGCGAGGTCACTCTGGGTCCGATTTGGTGGGCGGGGCCCCTCAGTGGCCGATTTGGTGGGCGGGGCCACTATGGGTCCGATTTGGTGGGCGGGGCCACTCTGGGTCCAATTTGGTGGGCGTGGCCCCTTAGGGGCCGATTTGGTGGGCGGGGCCCCTCAGGGTCTAATTTGGTGGGCGGGGCCACTTTGGGTCCGATTTGGTGGGCGGGGCCACTCTGGGTCTGATTTGGTGGGCGGGGCCACTCTGGGTCTGATTTGGTGGGCGGGGCCCCTCAGGGGCCGATTTGGTGGGCGGGGCCCCTCAGGGTCCGATTTGGTGGGCGGGGCCCCTCAGGGTCCGATTTGGTGGGCGGGGCCCCTCAGGGTCCGATTTGGTGGGCGGGGCCCCTCAGGGTCCGATTTGGTGGGCAGGGCCCCTCAGGGACCGATTTGGTGGGCGGGGCCACTATGGGTCAAATTTCATGGGCGGGGCCCCTCAGGGGCTGATTTGGTGGGCGGGGCCACTCTAGGTCCGATTTGGTGGGCGGGGCCACTCTGGGTCCGATTTGGTGGGCGGGGCACCTCAGGGGCCAATGTGGTGGGCGGGGCCCTCAGGGGCCGATTTGGTGGGCGGGGCCCCTCAGGGGCCGATTTGGTGGGTGCGGCCCCTCAGGGGCCGATTTGGTGGGCGGGGCCCCTCAGTTGCTGATTTGGTGGGCAGGGCCACTCTGGGTCCTATTTGGTGGACGGGGCACTTCAGGGTCTGATTTGGTGGGCGGGTCACTTTAAGAGCTGATATTATCTGGCAAAACTGTGTCCTGCTGGGGTCATGTACAGTTCGTAGGCGTTGGCATAGTAATTGGGTCTGACTGCGCATATCAATGAGCTAATCAGCCAGGTGGCAGTTGACAGTTATTTTGAAATTGCCTCAGAAACCAGGCCATTATACCCTATGAGGAAATTTCCCTAATGAAATGCATTGAGACAATGCTTTCCAATGAGGGGAAAACAATTTTCAAACGCAAATTGCGCCAAAACTACAAATCCGATCGACACGAAAAATACTTAGCACACCTCTCGTGGACGCTGGCTTCAAAATGACACCTCACTGGAGTCTGTGCGTTCTACGGTTCGGGCCGCATTAATTGTGGAAAAAAGCCTAATAATAATAACTAGATGGGTATTTCCTGAAGAAACTACAGATAGTGCTTTGGAATGGTGCCTGGGTTGCCCCTGCAAGACTTTCACACTTGGGTGCCTCTCAGGTGCTGGTTTGGTAGTTGTAGCCCCTCAGGGTTGAGGCCACTCTGGGTCCAATTTGGTAGGCGGGGTCACTCTGGGACCAATTTGGTGGGCGGAGCCACTCTGTGTCCGATTTGGTGGGCGGAGCCACTCTGTGTCCGATTTGGTGGGCGGAGCCACTCTGTGTCCGATTTGGTGGGCGGAGCCACTCTGGGTCCGATTCGGTGGGCGGGGTCACTCTGGGTCCGATTCGGTGGGCGGGGTCACTCTGGGACCGATTTGGTGGGCGGGGTCACTCTGGGACCGATTTGGTGGGCGGGGTCACTCTGGGACCGATTTGGTTGGCGGTGCCACTCTGGGTCTGATATGGTGGGCGGGGCACCTCAGGGTCCGATTTGGTGGGCGGGGCACCTCAGGGTCTGATTTGGTGGGCGGGGTCACTCTGGGTCCGATTTGGTGGGTGGGGCACCTCAGGGACCGATTTGGTGGGCGGGCTCACTCAGGGTCCGATTTGGTGGGCGGGGTCACTCTGGGACCAATTTGGTGGGCGGAGCCACTCTGGGTCCGATTTGGTGGGCCGGGTCACTCAGGGTCCGATTTGGTGGGCGGGGTCACTCAGGGTCCGATTTGGTGGGTGGGGTCACTCTGGGTTTAATTTGGTGGGCCGGGTCACTCTGGGTCCGATTTGGTGGGCGGGGCCCCTCAGGAGCCGATTTGGTGGGCGGGGCCTCAGGGGCCGATTTGGGGGGCGCGGCCCCTCAGGGGCCAATTTATTGGGCGGGTCCCCTCAGGGGCCGATTTGGTGGGCGGGGTCACTGGGTCCGAACAGGTGGGCAGGGCCCCTCAGGAGCCGATTTGGTGGGCGGGGCCCCTCAGGGGCCAATGTGGTGGGTGGGGCCCCTCAGGTGCCAATTTGGTGGGCGGGGCCCCTCAGGGTCCGATTTGGTGGGCGGGGCCCCTCAGGTTCCGAGTTGGTGGGCAGGGCCCCTCAGGGGCCCATTTGGTGGGCGGGGCCCCCCAGGGGCCGATTTGGTGGGCGGGGTCACTCGGGCCGATTTGGTGGGCGGGGCCACTCTGGGTCCGATTTGGTGGGCGGGGCACCTCAGGGTCCGATTTGGTGGGCCGGGCACCTCAGGGTCCGATTTGGTGGGGAGGGTCACTCTGGGTCCAATTTGGTGGGCGGAGCCACTCTGAGTCCGATTTGGTGGGCGGGGCACCTCAGGGTCCGATTTGGTGGGCGGGGTCACTCTGGGTCCGATTTGGTGGGCGGGGTCACTCTGGGTCTGATTTGGTGGGCGGGGTCACTCTGGGTCCGATTTGGTGGGCGGGGTCACTCTGGGTCCGATTTGGTGGGCGGGGTCACTCTGGGTCCGATTTGGTGGGCGGGGTCACTCTGGGTCCGATTTGGTGGGCGGGGTCACTCTGGGTCTGATTTGGTGGGCTGGGCACCTCGGTGTCCGATTTGGTGGGCGGGTCACTTTAAGAGCTGATATAATCTGTGTTTGGTGGAGTCATGTACAGTTCGTAGGCGTTGGCATAGTAACTGGGTCGGACTGCGCATATCAATGAGCTAATCAGCCAGGTGGCCCTTGGCAGTTATTTTGAAATTGCCTCAGAAAGCAGCCCATTATAACCATTGAGACAATGCTTTCCAATGAGGGGAAAACAATTTTCAAATGCAAATTGCGCCAAAACTACAAATCTGATCGACACGAAAAATACTTAGCACACCTCTCGTGAACGCTGGCTTTGAAATGACACCTCACGAGTCTGTGCGCTCAGTGGTTCGGGCCACATTAATTGCGGAAAAAAGCCTAATAATAATAACTAGATGGGTATTTCCTGAAGGAACTACAGATAGTGCTTTGGAATGGTGCCCGGGTTGCCCCTGCAAGACTTTCACACTTGGGTGCCTCTCAGGTGCTGGTTTGGTAGTTGTAGCCCCTCAGGGTTGAGGCCACTCTGGGTTCGATTTGGTGGGCGGGGTCACTCTGGGACCAATTTGGTGGGCGGAGCCACTCTGGGTCCGACTTGGTGGGCGGGGCACCTCAGGGACCGATTTGGTGGGCGGGGTCACTCAGGGTCAGATTTGGTGGATGGGGTCACTCAGGGTCCAATTTGGTGGGCGGGGTCAATCTGGGTCCGATTTGGTGGGCGGGGTCACTCTGAGTTTGATTTAATGGGCGGGGTCACTCTGGGACCGATTTGGTGGGCGGGGTCACTCTGGGACCGATTTGGTGGGCGGGGTCACTGGGACCGATTTGGTGGGCGGGGTCACTCTGGGACCGATTTGGTAGGCGAGGTCACTCTAGGTCCGATTTGGTGGGCGGGGCCACTCTGGGGCCGATTTGGTGGGCGGGGCCCCTCAGGGTCCGATTTGGTGGGCGGGGCCCTTCAGGGGCCAATTTGGTGGGCGGGGCTCCTCAGGCCGATTTGGTGGGCGGAGCCACTCTGGGTCCGATTTGGTGGGCGAGGTCACTCTGGGTCCGATTTGGTGGGCGGGGTCACTCTGGGTCCGATTTGGTGGGCGGGGTCACTGGGTCCGATTTGGTGGGCGGGGTCACTCTGGGTCCGATTTGGTGGGCGGGGTCACTGGGTCCGATTTGGTGGATGGGGTCACTCAGGGTCCGATTTGGTGGGTCGGGTCACTCTGGGTCCGATTTGGTGGGCGGGGTCACTCTGGGACCGATTTGGTGGGCGGGGTCACTCTGGGACCGATTTGGTGGGCGGGGTCACTCTGGGACCGATTTGGTGGGCGGGGTCACTCTGGGACCGATTTGGTGGGCGGGGTCACTCTGGGACCGATTTGGTGGATGGGGTCACTCAGGGTCCAATTTGGTGGGCGGGGTCACTCATGGTCCGATTTGGTGGGCGGGGTCAATCTGGGTCCGATTTGGTGGGCGGGGTCACTCTGGGTCCGATTTAATGGGCGGGGTCACTCTGGGACCAATTTGGTGGGCGGGGTCACTCTGGGACCGATTTGGTGGGCGGGTTCACTCTGGGACCGATTTGGTGGGCGGGGTCACTCTGGGACCGATTTGGTGGGCGGGGCCCCTCAGGGTCCAATTTGGTGGGCGGGGTCACTCTGGGACCGATTTGGTGGGCGGGGCCCCTCGGGGTCCGATTTGGGGTGCGGGGCCCCTCGGAGTCCGATTTGGTGGGCGGGGTCACTCGGGGTCCGATTTGGTGGGTGGGGCACCTCAGGGTCCGATTTGGTGGGCGGGGTCACTCTGGGTCCGATTTGGTGGGCGGGGTCACTCTGGGACCGACTTGGTGGGAGGGGCCCCTCGGGGTCCGATTTGGTGGGCGGGGCACCTCTCACACATGGGATTAGGGGTGCACTTTTCACACACAGGATGAGAGGGTGTCATAGTCACTTTATTCTGATGTTTGACCTTGATAAATAATCATGTCCTAAAATGGACACCGTACATTTGCATAGCTGCCATCTTTAGAAGGTCAAGTTGGGGGTAATGGAAAGTTCGCCATTATTTCCTATGGGAATTTTTTTTTTTTTAAATGCAATTTTTAAAAAACTACAAATCGGATCGACACGAAAAATACTCTCTCGTGGACGCTGGCTTAGAAATGACGCCTCACTGGAGTCTGTGCGTGCAGCGGTTCGGCCCGCATTAATTGCGGAAAAACAACTGAATAATAATAATACTAGATGAGTATTTCCTGAAGGAACTACAGATAGTGCTTTGGAATGGTGCTCAGGCTGCCCCTGCAAGACTTTCACACTTGGGTGCCCCTCAGGCGCTGGTTTGGTAGTTGTAGCCCCTCAGGATTGAGGCCACTCTGGGTCCGATTTGGTGGGCGGGGTCACTCTGGGTCTGATTTGGTGGGCTGGGCACCTCGGTGTCCGATTTGGTGGGCGGGTCACTTTAAGAGCTGATATAATCTGTGTTCTGGTGGAGTCATGTACAGTTCGTAGTTTGGTGGCCCGGGTCACTCTGGGTCCGATTTGGTGGCCCGGGTCACTCTGGGTCCGATTTGGTGGCCCGGGTCACTCTGGGTCCGATTTGGTGGCCCGGGTCACTCTGGGTCCGATTTGGTGGCCCGGGTCACTCTGGGTCCGATTTGGTGGCCCGGGTCACTCTGGGTCCGATTTGGTGGCCCGGGTCACTCTGGGTCCGATTTGGTGGCCCGGGTCACTCTGGGTCCGATTTGGTGGCCCGGGTCACTCTGGGTCCGATTTGGTGGCCCGGGTCACTCTGGGTCCGATTTGGTGGCCCGGGTCACTCTGGGTCCGATTTGGTGGCCCGGGTCACACTGGGTCCGATTTGGTGGCCCGGGTCACACTGGGTCCGATTTGGTGGCCCGGGTCACTCTGGGTCCGATTAGGTGGCCCGGGTCACTCTGGGTCCGATTTGGTGGGCCGGGTCACTCTGGGTCCGATTTGGTGGGCCGGGTCACTCTGGGTCCGATTTGGTGGGCCGGGTCACTCTGGGTTTGATTTGGTGGCCCGGGTCACTCTGGGTCCGATTTGGTGGCCCGGGTCACTCTGGGTCCGATTTGGTGGCCCGGGTCACTCTGGGTCCGATTTGGTGGCCCGGGTCACTCTGGGTCCGATTTGGTGGCCCGGGTCACTGGGTCCGATTTGGTGGCCCGGGTCACTCTGGGTCCGATTTGGTGGGCCGTGTCACTCTGGGTCCGATTTGGTGGGCCGGGTCACTCTGGGTCCGATTTGGTGGGCCGGGTCACTCTGGGTCCGATTTGGTGGGCCGGGTCACTCTGGGTCCGATTTGGTGGGCCGGGTCACTCTGGGTCCGATTTGGTGGGCCGGGTCACTCTGACTGACCGCAGGATAAGGGAATGGCTGATAACAGAGAATAGACTGACAGCAGGACAAGGGAATGGCTGATAACGAAGAGAATAGACTGACAGCAGGACAGGGGAATTGCTGATAACAAAGAGAAATAGATGGGTATTTCCTGAAGGAACTACAGATAGTGCTTTGGAATGGTGCCCGGGTTGCCCCAGCAAGACTTTCACACTTGGGTGCCCCTCAGGCCCAGCGCCTGATAGTTGGTAGTTGTAGCCACTCTGGGTCCGATTTGGTGGGCGCTGTATACTGCGCGGCTCTGCGCTGTATAATGCGCGGCTCCGCGCTGTATACTGCGCGGCTCTGCGCTGTATGCTGCGGGGCTCTGCGCTGTATGCTGCGGGGCTCTGCGCTGTATGCTGCGCGGCTCTGCGCTGTATGCTGCGCGGTCTGCGCTATATCCTGTGGGGCTCTGCTCTGTATGCTGCGGGGCTCTGCGCTGTATGCTGCGCGGCTCCGCGCTGTATGCTGCGTGGCTCTGAGCTGTATACTGCGCGGCTCTGCGCTGTATGCTGCGTGGCTCTGCGCTGTATGCTGCGGGGCCCTGCGCTGTATGCTGCGGGGCTCTGCACTGTATGCTGGGGAGCTCTGCGCTGTATGCTGCGCGGCTCTGCGCTGTATGCTGCGCGGCTCTGCGCTGTATGCTGCGCGTCTCTGCGCTGTATACTGCGCGGCTCTGCGCTGTATACTGCGCGGCTCTGCGCTGTATGCTGCGGGGCTCTGCGCTGTATACTGCGCGGCTCTGCGCTGTATACTGCGCGGCTCTGCGCTGTATACTGCGGGGCTCTGCGCTGTATACTGCGGGGCTCTGTGCTATATGCTGCGGGGCTCTGCGCTGTATACTGTAATAATAATAAGACTACAGATAGTCCTTTGGAATTGTGCTGTGCTGTCACTTTAAGAGCTGATATTATCTGGCAAAACTGTGCTGGTGTGGTCATGTACAGTTCGCAGGCGTTGGCATAGTAACTGGGCCTGACTGCGCATATCAATGAGCTAATCAGCCAGGTGGCATTTGGCAGTTAAGTTATTTTTAGAAATTGCCTCAGAAACCCAGCCATTTTAAACGTATAGGAAAATTTCCCTATTGAAATGCATTGAAACAATGCTTTCCAATGAGGGGGAAACAATTTTCAAATGCAAATTGCGCCAAAACTACAAATCCGATCGACATGAAAATAACTTAGCACACCTCTCATGGACGCTGGCTTCGAAATGACACCTCACTGGAGTCTGTGCGTTCAGCGGTTCGGGCCGCATTACCTGCGAAAAAAAGCCTAATAATAATAATAACTAGATGGGTATTTCCTGAAGGAACTACAGATAGTGCTTTGGAATGGTGCCCTGGCTGCCCCTGCAAGACTTTCACACTTGGGTGCCCCTCAGACGCTGGTTTGGTAGTTGAGGATTTGGTGGGCGGTGCCACTCTGGGTCCGATTTGGTGGCCCGGGTCACTCTGGGTCCGATTTGGTGGCCCGGGTCACTCTGGGTCCGATTTGGTGGCCCGGGTCACTCTGGGTCCGATTTGGTGGCCCGGGTCACTCTGGGTCCGATTTGGTGGGCCGGGTCACTCTGGGTCCGATTTGGTGGGCCGGGTCACTCTGGGTCCGATTTGGTGGGCCGGGTCACTCTGGGTCCGATTTGGTGGGCCGGGTCACTCTGGGTCCGATTTGGTGGGCCGGGTCACTCTGGGTCCGATTTGGTGGGCCGGGTCACTCTGGGTCCGATTTGGTGGGCCGGGTCACTCTGGGTCCGATTTGGTGGGCCGGGTCACTCTGGGTCCGATTTGGTGGGCCGGGTCACTCTGGGTCCGATTTGGTGGGCCGGGTCACTCTGGGTCCGATTTGGTGGGCCGGGTCACTCTGGGTCCGATTTGGTGGGCCGGGTCACTCTGGGTCCGATTTGGTGGGCCGGGTCACTCTGGGTCCGATTTGGTGGGCCGGGTCACTCTGGGTCCGATTTGGTGGGTCGGGTCACTCTGGGTCCGATTTGGTGGCCCGGGTCACTCTGGGTCCGATTTGGTGGCCCGGGTCACTCTGGGTCCGATTTGGTGGCCCGGGTCACTCTGGGTCCGATTTGGTGGCCCGGGTCACTCTGGGTCCGATTTGGTGGCCCGGGTCACTCTGGGTCCGATTTGGTGGCCCGGGTCACTCTGGGTCCGATTTGGTGGGCCGGGTCACTCTGGGTCCGATTTGGTGGGCCGGGTCACTCTGGGTCCGATTTGGTGGTCCGGGTCACTCTGGGTCCGATTTGGTGGGCCGGGTCACTCTGGGTCCGATTTTGTGGGCCGGGTCACTCTGGGTCCGATTTGGTGGGCCGGGTCACTCTGGGTCCGATTTGGTGGCCCGGGTCACTCTGGGTCCGATTTGGTGGCCCGGGTCACTCTGGGTCCGATTTGGTGGCCCGGGTCACTCTGGGTCCGCTTTGGTGGCCCGGGTCACTCTGGGTCCGATTTGGTGGCCCGGGTCACTCTGGGTCCGATTTGGTGGCCCGGGTCACTCTGGGTCCGATTTGGAGGCCCGGGTCACTCTGGGTCCGATTTGGTGGCCCGGGTCACTCTGGGTCCGATTTGGTGGGCCGGGTCCCTCTGGGTCCGATTTGGTGGGCCGGGTCACTCTGGGTCCGATTTGGTCGGCCGGGTCACTCTGGGTCCGATTTGGTCGGCCGGGTCACTCTGGGTCCGATTTGGTCGGCCGGGTCACTCTGGGTCCGATTTGGTCGGCCGGGTCACTCTGGGTCCGATTTGGTGGGCCGGGTCACTCTGGGTCCGATTTGGTGGGCCGGGTCACTCTGGGTCCGATTTGGTGGGCCGGGTCCCTCTGGGTCCGATTTGGTGGGCCGGGTCCCTCTGGGTCCGATTTGGTCGGCCGGGTCACTCTGGGTCCGATTTGGTCGGCCGGGTCACTCTGGGTCCGATTTGGTCGGCCGGGTCACTCTGGGTCCGATTTGGTCGGCCGGGTCACTCTGGGTCCGATTTGGTGGGCCGGGTCACTCTGGGTCCGATTTGGTGGGCCGGGTCACTCTGGGTCCGATTTGGTGGGCCGGGTCACTCTGACTGACAGCAGGATAAGGGAATGGCTGATAACAGAGAATAGACTGACAGCAGGACAAGGGAATGGCTGATAACGAAGAGAATAGACTGACAGCAGGACAGGGGAATTGCTGATAACAAAGAGAAATAGACTGACAGCAGAACGGGGAATGGCTGATAACAGAGAGAATAGACTGACAGCAGGACAGGGGAATTGCTGATAACAGAGAGAATAGACTGACAGCAGGACAGGGGAATTGCTGATAACAGAGAGAATAGACTGACAGCAGGACGAGGAATGGCTGATAACAGAGAATAGACTGACAGCAGGACAGGGGAATGGCTGATAACAGAGAGAAATAGACTGACAGCAGTACGGGGAATGGCTGATAACAGAGAGAATAGACTGACAGCAGGACCGGGAATGGCTGATAACAGAGAGAATAGACTGACAGAAGGACAGGGGAATGACTGATAACAGAGAGAAATAGACTGACAACAGTACGGGGAATGGCTGATAACAGAGAGAAATAGATGGGTATTTCCTGAAGGAACTACAGATAGTGCTTTGGAATGGTGCCCGGGTTGCCCCAGCAAGACTTTCACACTTGGGTGCCCCTCAGGCGCTGGTTTGGTAGTTGTAGCCACTCTGGGTCCGATTTGGTGGGCGCTGTATACTGCGCGGCTCTGCGCTGTATACTGCGCGGCTCTGCGCTGTATACTGCGTGGCTCTGCGCTGTATACTGCGCGGCTCTGCGCTGTATACTGTGCGGCTCTGCGCTGTATACTGCGGGGCTCTGCGCTGTATACTGCGGGGCTCTGCGCTGTATACTGCGGGGCTCTGCGCTGTATACTGCGGGGCTCTGCGCTGTATGCTGCGGGGCTCTGAGCTGTATGCTGCGCGGCTCTGCGCTGTATGCTGCGCGGCTCTTCCCTGTATGCTGCGCTGTATGCTGCGCGGCTCTGCGCTGTATGCTGCGCGGCTCTGCGCTGTATGCTGCGCGGCTCTGCGCTGTATACTGTGCGGCTCTGCGCTGTATACTGCGGGGCTCTGCGCTGTATACTGCGGGGCCCTGCGCTGTATACTGCGGGGCTCTGCGCTGTATGCTGCGGGGCTCTGCGCTGTATGCTGCGGGACTCTGCGCTGTATGCTGCGGGGCTCTGCGCTGTATGCTGCGGGGCTCTGCGCTGTATGCTGCGGGGCTCTGCGCTGTATGCTGCGTGGCTCCGCGCTGTATGCTGCGCGGCTCCGCGCTGTATGCTGCGCGGCTCCGCGCTGTATGCTGCGCGGCTCCGCGCTGTATAATGCGCGGCTCCGCGCTGTATACTGCGCAGCTCTGCGCTGTATGCTGCGGGGCTCTGCGCTGTATGCTGCGGGGCTCTGCGCTGTATGCTGCGCGGCTCTGCGCTGTATGCTGCGCGGCTCTGCGCTGTATCCTGTGGGGCTCTGCTCTGTATGCTGCGGGGCTCTGCGCTGTATGCTGCGCGGCTCCGCGCTGTATGCTGCGCGGCTCTGCGCTGTATACTGCGCGGCTCTGCGCTGTATGCTGCGCGGCTCTGCGCTGTATGCTGCGGGGCCCTGCGCTGTATGCTGCGGGGCTTTGCGCTGTATGCTGTGGAGCTCTGCGCTGTATGCTGCGCGGCTCTGCGCTGTATGCTGCGCGGCTCTGCGCTGTATGCTGCGCGGCTCTGCGCTGTATACTGCACGGCTCTGCGCTGTATACTGCGCGGCTCTGCGCTGTATACTGTGCGGCTCTGCGCTGTATGCTGCGGGGCTCTGCGCTGTATACTGCGTGGCTCTGCGCTGTATACTGCGCGGCTCTGCGCTGTATACTGCGGGGCTCTGCGCTGTATACTGCGGGGCTCTGCGCTATATGCTGCGGGGCTCTGCGCTGTATACTGTAATAATAATAAGACTACAGATAGTCCTTTGGAATTGTGCTGTGCTGTCACTTTAAGAGCTGATATTATCTGGCAAAACTGTGCTGGTGTGGTCATGTACAGTTCGCAGGCGTTGGCATAGTAACTGGGCCTGACTGCGCATATCAATGAGCTAATCAGCCAGGTGGCATTTGGCAGTTAAGTTATTTTTAGAAATTGCCTCAGAAACCCAGCCATTTTAAACGTATAGGAAAATTTCCCTATTGAAATGCATTGAAACAATGCTTTCCAATGAGGGGGAAACAATTTTCAAATGCAAATTGCGCCAAAACTACAAATCCGATCGACATGAAAATAACTTAGCACACCTCTCGTGGACGCTGGCTTCGAAATGACACCTCACTGGAGTCTGTGCGTTCAGCGGTTCGGGCCGCATTAACTGCGAAAAAAAGCCTAATAATAATAATAACTAGATGGGTATTTCCTGAAGGAACTACAGATAGTGCTTTGGAATGGTGCCCGGGCTGCCCCTGCAAGACTTTCACACTTGGGTGCCCCTCAGACGCTGGTTTGGTAGTTGAGGATTTGGTGGGCGGGGCCACTCTGGGTCCGATTTGGTGGCCCGGGTCACTCTGGGTCCGATTTGGTGGCCCGGGTCACTCTGGGTCCGATTTGGTGGCCTGGGTCCGATTTGGTGGCCCGGGTCACTCTGGGTCCGATTTGGTGGCCCGGGTCACTCTGGGTCCGATTTGGTGGCCCGGGTCACTCTGGGTCCGATTTGGTGGCCCGGGTCACTCTGGGTCCGATTTGGTGGCCCGGGTCACTCTGGGTCCGATTTGGTGGGCCGGGTCACTCTGGGTCCGATTTGGTGGGCCGGGTCACTCTGGGTCCGATTTGGTGGGCCGGGTCACTCTGGGTCCGATTTGGTGGCCCGGGGCACTCTGGGTCCGATTTGGTGGCCCGGGGCACTCTGGGTCCGATTTGGTGGCCCGGGGCACTCTGGGTCCGATTTGGTGGCCCGGGTCACTCTGGGTCCGATTTGGTGGCCCGGGTCACTCTGGGTCCGATTTGGTGGCCCGGGTCACTCTGGGTCCGATTTGGTGGGCCGGGTCACTCTGGGTCCGATTTGGTGGGCCGGGTCACTCTGGGTCCGATTTGGTGGGCCGGGTCACTCTGGGTCCGATTTGGTGGGCCGGGTCACTCTGGGTCCGATTTGGTGGGTCGGGTCACTCTGGGTCCGATTTGGTGGGCCGGGTCACTCTGGGTCCGATTTGGTGGGCCGGGTCACTCTGGGTCCGATTTGGTGGGCCGGGTCACTCTGGGTCCGATTTGGTGGGCCGGGTCACTCTGGGTCCGATTTGGTGGCCCGGGTCACTCTGGGTCCGATTTGGTGGCCCGGGTCACTCTGGGTCCGATTTGGTGGGCCGGGTCACTCTGGGTCCGATTTGGTGGGCCGGGTCACTCTGGGTCCGATTTGGTGGCCCGGGGCACTCTGGGTCCGATTTGGTGGCCCGGGGCACTCTGGGTCCGATTTGGTGGCCCGGGGCACTCTGGGTCCGATTTGGTGGCCCGGGGCACTCTGGGTCCGATTTGGTGGCCCGGGGCACTCTGGGTCCGATTTGGTGGCCCGGGTCACTCTGGGTCCGATTTGGTGGCCCGGGTCACTCTGGGTCCGATTTGGTGGGCCGGGTCACTCTGGGTCCGATTTGGTGGGCCGGGTCACTCTGGGTCCGATTTGGTGGGCCGGGTCACTCTGGGTCCGATTTGGTGGGCCGGGTCACTCTGGGTCCGATTTGGTGGGTCGGGTCACTCTGGGTCCGATTTGGTGGGCCGGGTCACTCTGGGTCCGATTTGGTGGGCCGGGTCACTCTGGGTCCGATTTGGTGGGCCGGGTCACTCTGGGTCCGATTTGGTGGCCCGGGTCACTCTGGGTCCGATTTGGTGGGCCGGGTCACTCTGGGTCCGATTTGGTGGGCCGGGTCACTCTGGGTCCGATTTGGTGGGCCGGGTCACTCTGGGTCCGATTTGGTGGGCCGGGTCACTCTGGGTCCGATTTGGTGGCCCGGGTCACTCTGGGTCCGATTTGGTGGCCCGGGTCACTCTGGGTCCGATTTGGTGGCCCGGGTCACTCTGGGTCCGATTTGGTGGCCCGGGTCACTCTGGGTCCGATTTGGAGGCCCGGGTCACTCTGGGTCCGATTTGGAGGCCCGGGTCACTCTGGGTCCGATTTGGTGGCCCGGGTCACTCTGGGTCCGAATTGGTGGGCCGGGTCCCTCTGGGTCCGATTTGGTCGGCCGGGTCACTCTGGGTCCGATTTGGTCGGCCGGGTCACTCTGGGTCCGATTTGGTCGGCCGGGTCACTCTGGGTCCGATTTGGTCGGCCGGGTCACTCTGGGTCCGATTTGGTCGACCGGGTCACTCTGGGTCCGAATTGGTGGGCCGGGTCCCTCTGGGTCCGATTTGGTCGGCCGGGTCACTCTGGGTCCGATTTGGTCGGCCGGGTCACTCTGGGTCCGATTTGGTCGGCCGGGTCACTCTGGGTCCGATTTGGTCGGCCGGGTCACTCTGGGTCCGATTTGGTGGCCCGGGTCACTCTGGGTCCGATTTGGTGGCCCGGGTCACTCTGGGTCCGATTTGGTGGCCCGGGTCACTCTGGGTCCGATTTGGTGGCCCGGGTCACTCTGGGTCCGATTTGGAGGCCCGGGTCACTCTGGGTCCGATTTGGTGGCCCGGGTCACTCTGGGTCCGATTTGGTCGGCCGGGTCACTCTGGGTCCGATTTGGTCGGCTGGGTCACTCTGGGTCCGATTTGGTCGGCCGGGTCACTCTGGGTCCGATTTGGTCGGCCGGGTCACTCTGGGTCCGATTTGGTCAGCCGGGTCACTCTGGGTCCGATTTGGTCGGCCGGGTCACTCTGGGTCCGATTTGGTGGGCCGGGTCACTCTGGGTCCGATTTGGTGGCCCGGGTCACTCTGGGTCCGATTTGGTGGCCCGGGTCACTCTGGGTCCGATTTGGTGGCCTGGGTCCGATTTGGTGGCCCGGGTCACTCTGGGTCCGATTTGGTGGCCCGGGTCACTCTGGGTCCGATTTGGTGGCCCGGGTCACTCTGGGTCCGATTTGGTGGCCCGGGTCACTCTGGGTCCGATTTGGTGGCCCGGGTCACTCTGGGTCCGATTTGGTGGGCCGGGTCACTCTGGGTCCGATTTGGTGGGCCGGGTCACTCTGGGTCCGATTTGGTGGGCCGGGTCACTCTGGGTCCGATTTGGTGGCCCGGGGCACTCTGGGTCCGATTTGGTGGCCCGGGGCACTCTGGGTCCGATTTGGTGGCCCGGGGCACTCTGGGTCCGATTTGGTGGCCCGGGTCACTCTGGGTCCGATTTGGTGGCCCGGGTCACTCTGGGTCCGATTTGGTGGCCCGGGTCACTCTGGGTCCGATTTGGTGGGCCGGGTCACTCTGGGTCCGATTTGGTGGGCCGGGTCACTCTGGGTCCGATTTGGTGGGCCGGGTCACTCTGGGTCCGATTTGGTGGGCCGGGTCACTCTGGGTCCGATTTGGTGGGTCGGGTCACTCTGGGTCCGATTTGGTGGGCCGGGTCACTCTGGGTCCGATTTGGTGGGCCGGGTCACTCTGGGTCCGATTTGGTGGGCCGGGTCACTCTGGGTCCGATTTGGTGGGCCGGGTCACTCTGGGTCCGATTTGGTGGCCCGGGTCACTCTGGGTCCGATTTGGTGGCCCGGGTCACTCTGGGTCCGATTTGGTGGGCCGGGTCACTCTGGGTCCGATTTGGTGGGCCGGGTCACTCTGGGTCCGATTTGGTGGCCCGGGGCACTCTGGGTCCGATTTGGTGGCCCGGGGCACTCTGGGTCCGATTTGGTGGCCCGGGGCACTCTGGGTCCGATTTGGTGGCCCGGGGCACTCTGGGTCCGATTTGGTGGCCCGGGGCACTCTGGGTCCGATTTGGTGGCCCGGGTCACTCTGGGTCCGATTTGGTGGCCCGGGTCACTCTGGGTCCGATTTGGTGGGCCGGGTCACTCTGGGTCCGATTTGGTGGGCCGGGTCACTCTGGGTCCGATTTGGTGGGCCGGGTCACTCTGGGTCCGATTTGGTGGGCCGGGTCACTCTGGGTCCGATTTGGTGGGTCGGGTCACTCTGGGTCCGATTTGGTGGGCCGGGTCACTCTGGGTCCGATTTGGTGGGCCGGGTCACTCTGGGTCCGATTTGGTGGGCCGGGTCACTCTGGGTCCGATTTGGTGGCCCGGGTCACTCTGGGTCCGATTTGGTGGGCCGGGTCACTCTGGGTCCGATTTGGTGGGCCGGGTCACTCTGGGTCCGATTTGGTGGGCCGGGTCACTCTGGGTCCGATTTGGTGGGCCGGGTCACTCTGGGTCCGATTTGGTGGCCCGGGTCACTCTGGGTCCGATTTGGTGGCCCGGGTCACTCTGGGTCCGATTTGGTGGCCCGGGTCACTCTGGGTCCGATTTGGTGGCCCGGGTCACTCTGGGTCCGATTTGGAGGCCCGGGTCACTCTGGGTCCGATTTGGAGGCCCGGGTCACTCTGGGTCCGATTTGGTGGCCCGGGTCACTCTGGGTCCGAATTGGTGGGCCGGGTCCCTCTGGGTCCGATTTGGTCGGCCGGGTCACTCTGGGTCCGATTTGGTCGGCCGGGTCACTCTGGGTCCGATTTGGTCGGCCGGGTCACTCTGGGTCCGATTTGGTCGGCCGGGTCACTCTGGGTCCGATTTGGTCGACCGGGTCACTCTGGGTCCGAATTGGTGGGCCGGGTCCCTCTGGGTCCGATTTGGTCGGCCGGGTCACTCTGGGTCCGATTTGGTCGGCCGGGTCACTCTGGGTCCGATTTGGTCGGCCGGGTCACTCTGGGTCCGATTTGGTCGGCCGGGTCACTCTGGGTCCGATTTGGTGGCCCGGGTCACTCTGGGTCCGATTTGGTGGCCCGGGTCACTCTGGGTCCGATTTGGTGGCCCGGGTCACTCTGGGTCCGATTTGGTGGCCCGGGTCACTCTGGGTCCGATTTGGAGGCCCGGGTCACTCTGGGTCCGATTTGGTGGCCCGGGTCACTCTGGGTCCGATTTGGTCGGCCGGGTCACTCTGGGTCCGATTTGGTCGGCTGGGTCACTCTGGGTCCGATTTGGTCGGCCGGGTCACTCTGGGTCCGATTTGGTCGGCCGGGTCACTCTGGGTCCGATTTGGTCGGCCGGGTCACTCTGGGTCCGATTTGGTCGGCCGGGTCACTCTGGGTCCGATTTGGTGGGCCGGGTCACTCTGGGTCCGATTTGGTGGGCCGGGTCACTCTGGGTCCGATTTGGTGGGCCGGGTCACTCTGGGTCCGATTTGGTGGCCCGGGTCACTCTGGGTCCGATTTGGTGGCCCGGGTCACTCTGGGTCCGATTTGGTGGCCCGGGTCACTCTGGGTCCGATTTGGTGGCCCGGGTCACTCTGGGTCCGATTTGGTGGCCCGGGTCACTCTGGGTACGATTTGGTGGGCCGGGTCACTCTGGGTACGATTTGGTGGGCCGGGTCACTCTGGGTCCGATTTGGTGGGCCGGGTCACTCTGGGTCCGATTTGGTGGGCCGGGTCACTCTGGGTCCGATTTGGTGGCCCGGGTCACTCTGGGTCCGATTTGGTGGCCCGGGTCACTCTGGGTCCGATTTGGTGGCCCGGGTCACTCTGGGTCCGATTTGGTGGCCCGGGTCACTCTGGGTCCGATTTGGTGGCCCGGGTCACTCTGGGTACGATTTGGTGGGCCGGGCCACTCTGGGTCCGATTTGGCGGGCGGCGCCACACTGGGTCCGATTTGGCGGGCGGCGCCACTCTGGGTCCGATTTGGCGGGCGGCGCCACTCTGGGTCCGATTTGGCGGGCGGCACCACTCTGGGTCCGATTTGGCGGGCGGCGCCACTCTGGGTCCGATTTGGCGGGCGGCGCCACTCTGGGTCCGATTTGGCGGGCGGCGCCACTCTGGGTCCGATTTGGCGAGCGGCGCCACTCTGGGTCCGATTTGGCGGGCGGCCCACTCTGGGTCCGATTTGGCGGGCGGCGCCACTCTGGGTCCGATTTGGCGGGCGGCGCCACTCTGGCGGGCGGCGCCATTCCGGGTCCGATTTGGCGGGCGGCGCCACTCCGGGTCCGATTTGGCAGGCGGCGCCACTCTGGGTCCGATTTGGCGGGCGGCGCCACTCTGGGTCCGATTTGGCGGGCGGCGCCACTCTGGGTCCGATTTGGCGGGCGGTGCCACGGGATTTGGGTGCGCTTACTTTGCACCCACGGGAACGGGGGTGCACTTACTTTTCACACACGGGACGAAAGGGTGGCATAGTCACTTTATTCTGATGTTTGACTTTGATAAATGATCATGTCGTAAAATGGACACCGTACATTTGCATAGCTGCCATCTTTGGAAGGTCAAGTTGGGGTAATGGAAATTCGCCATTATTTCCTATGGGAATTTTTTTTTTTTAAATGCAATTTTTTTAAAAAAAACTACAAATAGGATCAACATGAAAAATACTTAGCACACCTCTCGTGTACGCTGGCTTCGAAATGACGCCTCACTGGAGTCTGTGCGTGCAGCGGTTCGGGCCGCATTAATTGCGGACAAAAACTGAATAATAAGCTTACCAAGTTCGGATTACAATAATAATACTAGATGGGTATTTCCTGAAGGAACTACAGATAGTGCTTTGGAATGGTGCCCGGGCTGCCCCTGCAAGACTTTCACACTTGGGTGCCCCTCAGGCGGTCCGATTTGGTGGGTTGGGTCAATCTGGGTCTGATTTTGTGGGCGGGGTAAATCTAGGTCCGATTCGGTGGGCGGGGTCACTTTTGGTCCGATTCTGTGGGCGCGGCCACTCTGGGTCCGATTCGGTGGGCGGAGCCACTCTGGGTCCGATTTGGTGGGCGGGGCACCTTAGGGACCAATTTGGTGGGTGGGGTCACTCGGTCCGATTTGGTGGGCTGGGCACCTCAGGGTCTGATTTGGTGGGCTGGGCACCTCAGGGTCCGATTTGGTGGGTGGGGTCACTCTGGGTCCGATTTGGTGGGCGGGGTCACTCTGGGCCCGATTTGGTGGAAGGGGTCACTCTGGGTCCGATTTGGTGGAAGGGGTCACTCTGGGTCTGATTTGGTGGAAGGGGTCACTCTGGGTCCGATTTGGTGGGCGGAGCCACTCTGGGTCCGATTTGGTGGGCGGGGTCACTCTGGGTCTGATTTAGGGGGCGGGGTCACTCTGGGTCCGATTTGGTGGGCCGGGCCCCTCGGGGTCCGATTTGGTGGGCCGGGCCTCTCGGGTTCCGAATTGGTGAGCGGGGTAATCTACTATCTAATTATCTAAGGGCACTTCCGTCTTTCTGTCTCACAACACCGCTACGTCATCATCTCGTGAGACCGCAATGCACTCTTGGGACCGGAGCGCGCAACAAGCATCGGGTACCGGCCACTCCAGGTGCAACAAGCATCGTGTACCGGCCGCTCTAGGAGGTGCAACAACCATCAGATACCGGCCGCTCCAGGAGGTGAGTATGTAACTTTTTTATTTTAATTCTTTTTTTTTTTAACAGGGATATGCAGTATACTATGTGACTGGACAATATACTACGTGACTGGGCAGTATAACTACGTGGCTCTGCGCTGTATACTGCGTGGCTCTGTGCTGTATACTGCGTGGCTCTGCGCTGCGTACTGCGCGGCTCTGCGCTGTATACTGGGTGGCTCTGCGGTGTGTACTGCGCGGCTCTGTGCTGTGTACTGTGCGGCTCTGCACTGTGTACTGCGCGGCTCTGCGCTGTGTAGTGCGCGGCTCTGCGCTGTGTACTGCGCGGCTCTGCGCTTTATACTGTGCGGCTCTGCGCTCTGTACTGCGCGGCTCTGCGCTGTGTACTGCGCAGCTCTGCGCTGTATACTGCGCGGCTCTGCGCTGTGTACTGCGCGGCTCTGCGCTGTGTACTGCGCGGCTCTGCGCTGTGTACTGCTCGGCTCTGCGCTGTGTACTGCGCGGCTCTGCGCTGTGTACTGCGCGGCTCTGCGCTGTGTACTGCGCGGCTCTGCGCTGTGTACTGCGCGGCTCTGCGCTGTGTACTGCACGGCTCTGCGCGGTATACTGCGCGGCTCTGCGCTTTATACTGTGCGGCTCTGCGCTCTGTACTGCGCGGCTCTGCGCTGTGTACTGCGCAGCTCTGCGCTGTATACTGCGCGGCTCTGCGCTGTGTACTGCGCGGCTCTGCGCTGTGTACTGCGCGGCTCTGCGCTTTATACTGCGCGGCTCTGCGCTGTGTACTGCGCGGCTCTGCGCTGTGTACTGCACGGCTCTGCGCTTTATACTGCGCGGCTCTGCGCTTTATACTGCACGGCTCTGCGCTGTGTACTGCGCGGCTCTGCGCTGTGTACTGCGCGGCTCTGCGCTTTATACTGCGCGGCTCTGCGCTGTGTACTGCGCGGCTCTGCGCTGTGTACTGTGCGGCTCTGCGCTGTGTACTGCACGGCTCTGCACTGTATACTGCGTGGCTGTGCAATATACTACGTGGACATGCATATTCTAGAATACCCGATGAGTTAGAATCGGGCCACAGTCTAATAATCATAAGACTACGGATAGTGGTTTGGAATTGTGCTGTACTGTCACTTTAAGAGCTGATATTATCTGACAAAACTTGTGACCTGGTGAGCTGATGTAGATTTCATAGGAGTTGGCATAGTAACTGTGTCTGACTGCGCATATCAATGAGCTAATCAGCCAGGTGGCAGTTATTTTTAGAAATTGCCTCAGAAACCAGCCCATTATAAACGTATAGGAAAATTTCTCCATTGAAACGCATTGAAAGACTTTTTTCAAACACAAATTGCGCAAAAACTACAAATCCGATCGACACGAAAAATACTTAGCACACCTCTCAGGAACGCTGGCTTCGAAATGACACCTCACTGGAGTCTGTGAGTTTAGCGGTTCGGGCCGCATTACGTGCGGACTGAATAATAAGAATAAGAAGAAGTTTACCACGGTGGAATAACAGTATAGTGCTTTGTTCCAAAGCACTATAACTAGATGGGTATTTCCTGAAGGAACTACAGATAGTGCTTTGGAAAGGTGCCCGGGCTGCCCCTGCAAGACTTTCACACTTGGGTGCCCCTCAGATGCTGGTTTGGTAGTTGTAGCCCCTCAGGGTTGAGGATTTGGTGGGCGGGGCCACTCTGGGTCCGATTTGGGGGGTGGAGCCACTCTGGGTCCGATTTGGTGGGCTGGGTCACTCTGGGTCCGATTTGGTGGGCCGGGCCACTATGGGTCCGATTTGGTGGGCCAGGCCACTATGGGTCCGATTTGGTGGCCCGGGTCACTCTGGGTCCGATTTGGTGGCCCGGGTCACTCTGGGTCCGATTTGGTGGCCCGGGTCACTCTGGGTCCGATTTGTTGGCCCGGGTCACTCTGGGTCCGATTTGGTGGCCCGGGTCACTCTGGGTCCGATTTGGTGGCCCGGGTCACTCTGGGTCCGATTTGGTGGCCCGGGTCACTCTGGGTCCGATTTGGTGGCCCGGGTCACTCTGGGTCCGACTTGGTGGGCCAGGCCACTCTGGGTCCGATTTGGTGGCCCGGGTCACTCTGGGTCCGATTTGGTGGCCCGGGTCACTCTGGGTCCGATTTGGTGGCCCGGTTCACTCTGGGTCCGATTTGGTGGCCCGGGCCACTCTGGGTCCGATTTGGTGGCCCGGGTCACTCTGGGTCCGATTTGGTGGCCCGGGTCACTCTGGGTCCGATTTGGTGGCCCGGGTCACTCTGGGTCCGATTTGGTGGCCCGGGTCACTCCGGGTCCGATTTGGTGGCCCGGGTCACTCCGGGTCCGATTTGGTGGCCCGGGTCACTCCGGCTCCGATTTGGTGGCCCGGGTCACTCTGGGTCCGATTTGGTGGCCCGGGTCACTCTGGGTCCGATTTGGTGGCCCGGGTCACTCTGGGTCCGATTTGGTGGCCCGGGTCACTCTGGGTCCGATTTGGTGGCCCGGGTCACTCTGGGTCCGATTTGGTGGCCCGGGTCACTGGGTCCGATTTGGTGGGCCGGGCCCCTCGGGGTCCGATTTGGTGGGCCGGGCCTCTCGGGTTCCGAATTGGTGAGCGGGGTAATCTACTATCTAATTATCTAAGGGCACTTCCGTCTTTCTGTCTCACAACACCGCTACGTCATCATCTCGTGAGACCGCAATGCACTCTTGGGACCGGAGCGCGCAACAAGCATCGGGTACCGGCCACTCCAGGTGCAACAAGCATCGTGTACCGGCCGCTCTAGGAGGTGCAACAACCATCAGATACCGGCCGCTCCAGGAGGTGAGTATGTAACTTTTTTATTTTAATTCTTTTTTTTTTTAACAGGGATATGCAGTATACTATGTGACTGGACAATATACTACGTGACTGGGCAGTATAACTACGTGGCTCTGCGCTGTATACTGCGTGGCTCTGTGCTGTATACTGCGTGGCTCTGCGCTGTATACTACGCGGCTCTGCGCTGTATACTACGCGGCTCTGCGCTGTATACTGCGTGGCTCTGCGCTGTGTACTGCGTGGCTCTGCGCTGTGTACTGCACGGCTCTGCGCTGTGTACTGCGCGGCTCTGCACTGTGTACTGCGCGTTCTGCGCTGTATACTGCGCGGCTCTGCGCTGTATACTGCGCAGCTCTGCGCTTTGTACTGCGCGGCTCTGCGCTATATACTGCGTGGCTCTTCGCTATATACTACATGGCTCTGCGCTGTGTACTGCGCGGCTCTGCGCTGTGTACTGCGCGTGTCCGTGCTGTGTACTGCGTGTGTCTGCGCTGTATACTGCGGGGCTCTGCACTGTATACTGCGGGGCTCTGCGCTGTATACTGCGCGGCTCTGCGCTGCATACTGCGTGGCTCTACGCTGCGTACTGCGCGGCTCTGCGCTGTATACTGGGTGGCTCTGCGCTGTGTACTGCGCGGCTCTGTGCTGTGTACTGTGCGGCTCTGCACTGTGTACTGCGCGGCTCTGCGCTGTGTACTGCGCGGCTCTGCGCTGTGTACTGCGCGGCTCTGCGCTTTATACTGTGCGGCTCTGCGCTCTGTACTGCGTGGCTCTGCGCTGTGTACTGCGCAGCTCTGCGCTGTATACTGCGTGGCTCTGCGCTGTGTAGTGCGCGGCTCTGCGCTGTGTACTGCGCGGCTCTGCGCTGTGTACTGCGCGGCTCTGCGCTGTGTACTGCGCGGTTCTGCGCTGTGTACTGCGCGGCTCTGCGCTGTGTACTGCACGGCTCTGCGCGGTATACTGCGCGGCTCTGCGCTTTATACTGTGCGGCTCTGCGCTCTGTACTGCACGGCTCTGCGCTGTCTACTGCGCGGCTCTGCGCTGTGTACTGCTCGGCTCTGCGCTGTGTACTGCGCGGCTCTCCGCTTTATACTGCGCGGCTCTGCGCTTTATACTGCGCGGCTTTGCGCTGTGTACTGCATGGCTCTGCGCTGTGTACTGCGCGGCTCTGCGCTGTGTACTGCACGGCTCTGCGCTGTGTACTGCACGGCTCTGCGCTTTATACTGCGCGGCTCTGCGCTGTGTACTGCACGGCTCTGCGCTGTGTACTGCGCGGCTCTGCGCTGTGTACTGCACGGCTCTGCGCTTTAAACTGCGCGGCTCTGCGCTGTGTACTGCACGGCTCTGCGCTGTGTACTGCGCGGCTCTGCGCTGTGTACTGCGCGGCTCTGCGCTTTATACTGCGCGGCTCTGCGCTTTATACTGCGCGGCTCTGCGCTGTGTACTGCGCGGCTCTGCGCTGTGTACTGCGCGGCTCTGCGCTGTGTACTGTACGGCTCTGCGCTTTATACTGCGCGGCTCTGCGCTGTGTACTGCACGGCTCTGCGCTGTGTACTGCGTGGCTCTGCACTGTGTACTGCACGGCTCTGCGCTTTAAACTGCGTGGCTCTGCGCTGTGTACTGCGCGGCTCTGCGCTGTGTACTGCGCGGCTCTGCGCTTTATACTGCGCGGCTCTGCGCTGTGTACTGCGCGGCTCTGCGCTGTGTACTGCGTGGCTCTGCGCTGTGTACTGCACGGCTCTGCGCTTTATACTGCGCGGCTCTGCGCTGTGTACTGCACGGCTCTGCGCTGTGTACTGCGCGGCTCTGCGCTGTGTACTGCACGGCTCTGCGCTTTATACTGCGCGGCTCTGCGCTGTGTACTGCACGGCTCTGCGCTGTGTACTGCGCGGCTCTGCGCTGTGTACTGCGCGGCTCTGCGCTTTATACTGCGCGGCTCTGCGCTGTGTACTGCGCGGCTCTGCGCTGTGTACTGCGCGGCTCTGCGCTGTGTACTGCACGGCTCTGCACTGTATACTGCGTGGCTGTGCAATATACTACGTGGACATGCATATTCTAGAATACCCGATGAGTTAGAATCGGGCCACAGTCTAATAATCATAAGACTACGGATAGTGGTTTGGAATTGTGCTGTACTGTCACTTTAAGAGCTGATATTATCTGACAAAACTTGTGACCTGGTGAGCTGATGTAGATTTCATAGGAGTTGGCATAGTAACTGTGTCTGACTGCGCATATCAATGAGCTAATCAGCCAGGTGGCAGTTATTTTTAGAAATTGCCTCAGAAACCAGCCCATTATAAACGTATAGGAAAATTTCTCCATTGAAACGCATTGAAAGACTTTTTTCAAACACAAATTGCGCAAAAACTACAAATCCGATCGACACGAAAAATACTTAGCACACCTCTCAGGAACGCTGGCTTCGAAATGACACCTCACTGGAGTCTGTGAGTTTAGCGGTTCGGGCCGCATTACGTGCGGACTGAATAATAAGAATAAGAAGAAGTTTACCACGGTGGAATAACAGTATAGTGCTTTGTTCCAAAGCACTATAATAATAAAATATAAGAAATCGGATTACAATATGTTGCTTGAACCTAGGAGGTTCAAGCACCATAATAATAAAATATAAGAAATCGGATTACAATATGTTGCTTGAACCTAGGAGGTTCAAGCACCATAAAAATATAAGAAATCGGATTACAATATGTTGCTTGAACCTAGGAGGTTCAAGCACCATAATAATAACTAGATGGGCATTTCCTGAAGGAAATACATGGTGCTTGAACAGCGCTGCCAGCTTTACAGCAGCAGTTTTCACACACGGGACCAGGGGGGCCACTTACTTTTGCACACGGGGCCGGGGGCGCACTTACTTTTGCACACGGGGCCGGGGGCGCACTTACTTTTGCACACGGGGACGGGGACGCACTTACTTTTGCACACGGGGCCGGGGGCGCACTTACTTTTGCACACGGGGCCGGGGGCGCACTTACTTTTGCACACGGGGCCGGGGGCGCACTTACTTTTGCACACGGGGCCGGGGGCGCACTTACTTTTGCACACGGGGCCGGGGGCGCACTTACTTTTGCACACGGGGCCGGGGGCGCACTTACTTTTGCACACGGGGCCGGGGGCGCACTTACTTTTGCACACGGGGCCGGGGGCGCACTTACTTTTGCACACGGGGCCGGGGGCGCACTTACTTTTGCACACGGGGCCGGGGGCGCACTTACTTTTGCACACGGGGCCGGGGGCACACTTACTTTTGCACACGGGGCCGGGGGCGCACTTACTTTTGCACACGGGGCCGGGGGCGCACTTACTTTTGCACACGGGGCCGGGGGCGCACTTACTTTTGCACACGGGGCCGGGGGCGCACTTACTTTTGCACACGGGGCCGGGGGCGCACTTACTTTTGCACACGGGGCCGGGGGCGCACTTACTTTTGCACACGGGGCCGGGGGCGCACTTACTTTTGCACACGGGGCCGGGGGCGCACTTACTTTTGCACACGGGGCCGGGGGCGCACTTACTTTTGCACACGGGGCCGGGGGCGCACTTACTTTTCACACATGGTGCCGGGGGGGCACTTACTTTTCACACACGGGGCCGGGGGGGCACTTACTTTTGCACACGGGGCCGGAGGGGCACTTACTTTTCACACACGGGGCCGGGGGGGCACTTACTTTTCACACACGGGGCCGGGGGGGGCACTTACTTTTCACACACGGGGCCCGGGGGGCACTTACTTTTCACACACGGGACGAGAGGGTGTCATAGTCACTTTATTCTGATGTTTGACTTTGATAAATGATCATGTCCTAAAATGGACACCGTACATTTGCATAGCTGCCATCTTTGGAAGGTCAAGTTGGGGGTAATGGAAAGTTCGCCATTATTTCCTATGGGAATTTTTTTTTTTTAAATGCGATTTAAATAAAATCTACATATCGGATCGACTATAAAAGTCATAGCACACCTGTCCCCACCGAGGCCTTCGAAACGCCACCTGAACGGGGTCTCTGCGCCGAGCGGTTCGGGCCGCATTAATTGCGGAAAACGCGGAGAAGAATAATAATAATAATAATAATAATAAGAAGAAAATATAAGAAATCGGATTACAATATGTTGCTTGAACCTAGGAGGTTCAAGCACCATAACTAGATGGGTATTTCCTGAAGGAACTACAGATAGTGCTTTGGAATGGTGCCCGGGTTGCCCCAGCAAGACTTTCACACTTGGGTGCCCCTCAGGCGCTGGCTTGGTAGTTGTAGCCCCTAAAGGGGTGAGGCCACTATGGGTCCGATTTGGTGGGCGGGGTCACTCTGGGACCAATTTGGTGGGCGGGGTCACTCTGGGACCAATTTGGTGGGCGGGGTCACTCTGGGACCGATTTGGTGGGCGGGGTCACTCTGGGACCGATTTGGCGGGCGGCACCACTCTGGGTCCGATTTGGCGGGCGGCGCCACTCTGGGTCCGATTTGGCGGGCGGCGCCACTCTGGGTCCGATTTGGTGGGCGGCGCCACTCTGGGTCCGATTTGGCGGGCGGCGCCACTCTGGGTCCGATTTGGCGGGCGGCGCCACTCTGGGTCCGATTTGGCGGGCGGCGCCACTCTGGGTCCGATTTGGCGGGCGGCGCCACTCTGGGTCCGATTTGGCGGGCGGCGCCACTCTGGGTCCGATTTGGCGGGCGGCGCCACTCTGGGTCCGATTTGGCGGGCGGCGCCACTCTGGGTCCGATTTGGCGGGCGGCGCCACTCTGGGTCCGATTTGGCGGGCGGCGCCAATCTGGGTCCGATTTGGCGGGCGGCGCCACTCTGGGTCCGATTTGGCGGGCGGCGCCACTCTGGGTCCGATTTGGCGGGCGGCGCCACTCTGGGTCCGATTTGGCGGGCGGCGCCACTCTGGGTCCGATTTGGCGGGCGGCGCCACTCTGGGTCCGATTTGGCGGGCGGCGCCACTCTGGGTCCGATTTGGCGGGCGGCGCCACTCTGGGTCCGATTTGGCGGGCGGCGCCACTCTGGGTCCGATTTGGCGGGCGGCGCCACTCTGGGTCCGATTTGGTGGGCGGGGTCACTCTGGGACCGATTTGGTGGGCGGGGTCACTCTGGGACCGATTTGGTGGGCGGGGTCACTCTGGGACCGATTTGGCGGGCGGCGCCACTCTGGGTCCGATTTGGCGGGCGGGGTCACTCTGGGTCCGATTTGGCGGGCGGCGCCACTCTGGGTCCGATTTGGTGGGCGGGGTCACTCTGGGACCGATTTGGTGGGCCGGGTCACTCTGGGACCAATTTGGTGGGCCGGGTCACTCTGGGTCCGATTTGGTGGGCCGGGTCACTCTGGGTCCGATTTGGTGGCCCGGGTCACTCTGGGTCCGATTTGGTGGCCCGGGTCACTCTGGGTCCGATTTGGTGGCCCGGGTCACTCTGGGTCCGATTTGGTGGCCCGGGTCACTCTGGGTCCGATTTGGTGGCCCGGGTCACTCTGGGTCCGATTTGGTGGGCCGGGTCACTCTGGGTCCGATTTGGTGGGCCGGGTCACTCTGGGTCCGATTTGGTGGGCCGGGTCACTCTGGGTCCGATTTGGTGGGCCGGGTCACTCTGGGTCCGATTTGGTGGGCCGGGTCACTCTGGGTCCGATTTGGTGGGCCGGGTCACTCTGACTGACAGCAGGATAAGGGAATGGCTGATAACAGAGAATAGACTGACAGCAGGACAAGGGAATGGCTGATAACAGAGAGAATAGACTGACAGCAGGACAGGGGAATTGCTGATAACAGAGAGAAATAGACTGACAGCAGGACGGGGAATGGCTGATAACAGAGAGAATAGACTGACAGCAGGACAGGGGAATGGCTGATAACAGAGAGAATAGACTGACAGCAGGACGGGGAATGGCTGATAACAGAGAGAATAGACTGACAGCAGGACAGGGGAATGGCTGATAACAGAGAGAAATAGACTGACAGCAGTACGGGGAATGGCTGATAACAGAGAGAAATAGATGGGTATTTCCTGAAGGAACTACAGATAGTGCTTTGGAATGGTGCCCGGGTTGCCCCAGCAAGACTTTCACACTTGGGTGCCCCTCAGGCGCTGGTTTGGTAGTTGTAGCCACTCTGGGTCCGATTTGGTGGGTGGGGCCCCTCAGGGGCCGATTTGGTGGGCGCTGTATACTGCGGGGCTCTGCGCTGTATACTGCGGGGCTCTGCGCTGTATACTGCGGGGCTCTGCGCTGTATACTGCGGGGCTCTGCGCTGTATACTGCGGGGCTCTGCGCTGTATGCTGCGGGGCTCTGCGCTGTGTACTGCGCGGCTCTGCGCTGTGAACTGCACGGCTCTGCGCTTTATACTGCGCGGCTCTGCGCTGTGTACTGCACGGCTCTGCGCTGTGTACTGCGCGGCTCTGCGCTGTGTACTGCACGGCTCTGCGCTGTGTACTGCACGGCTCTGCGCTTTATACTGCGCGGCTCTGCGCTGTGTACTGCACGGCTCTGCGCTGTGTACTGCGCGGCTCTGCGCTGTGTACTGCGCGGCTCTGCGCTTTATACTGCGCGGCTCTGCGCTGTGTAGTGCGCGGCTCTGCGCTGTGTACTGCGCGGCTCTGCACTGTATACTGCGTGGCTGTGCAATATACTACGTGGACATGCATATTCTAGAATACCCGATGAGTTAGAATCGGGCCTCCATCTAATAATCATAAGACTACAGATAGTGGTTTGGAATTGTGCTGTACTGTCACTTTAAGAGCTGATATTATCTGACAAAACTTGTGAGCTGATGTAGAGTTCATAGGCGTTGGCATAGTAACTGTGTCTGACTGCGCATATCAATGAGCTAATCAGCCAGGTGGCAGTTATTTTTAGAAATTGCCTCAGAAACCAGCCCATTATAAACGTATGGGACAATTTCCCTATTGAAACGCATTGAAAGACTTTTTTCAAACACAAATTGCGCAAAAACTACAAATCCGATCGGCACGAAAAATACTTAGCACACCTCTTGGGGACGCTGGCTTCGAAATGACACCTCACTGGAGTCTGTGAGTTTAGCGGTTCGGGCCGCATTACGTGCGGACTGAATAATAAGAATAAGAAGAAGTTTACCACGGTGGAATAACAGTATAGTGCTTTGTTCCAAAGCACTATAATAATAATAATAACTAGATGGGCATTTCCTGAAGGAAATACATGGTGCTTGAAAAGCGCTGCCAGCTGCCAATGAACCTCAGGAGCATTCTGGCATGAAGGGCTCTGCCCCTGGGTATCCACTTTGGCCCCTTGGTAGCCACTTTGATGTGCGGGGCCCCTTGTTAGCAGCTTTGGCCCCTTGGTAGCCATTTTGGCATGCAGGAATCCTAGGTAGCCACTTTGGAGCACACAGCCTCTCGGTAGCCACTTTGGCCACATCCTCTTATATACAGACATCACTCCTATATACAGACAACACGCCTATATACAGACACAACTCCTACATACTGACATCCCTCTATATACAGACACCACTACCATATACAGACATCCCTCTATATACAGACACCACTCCTATATACAGACATCCCTCTATATACAGACACCACTCCTATATACAGACATACCCCTATATACAGACACCACTACAATATACAGACATCCTTCTATATACAGACACCACTCCTATATACAGACATCCCACTATATACAGACATCCCCTATATACAGACACCACTCCTATATACAGACATCTCTCCTATATACAGACATCCCTCTATATACAGACATCTCTCCCTTATACAGACATCTCTCCTATATACAGACATCCCCCTATATACAGACACCCCTCCTATATACAGACATCCCCCTATATACAGACACCACTTCTGTATACAGACATCCCTCTATATACAGACACCACTCCTATATACAGACACCACTCGTATATGCAGGCACCTCTCCTATATACAGACACCACTCCTATATACAGACATCCCCCTATATACAGACATCTCTCCTATATACGGACATTCCTCTATATACAGACACCACTCCTATATACAGACATCCCTCTGTATACAGACACCACTCCTATATACAGACATCCCTCTGTATACAGACACCACTCCTATATACAGACATCCCTCTATATACAGACACCACTCCTATATACAGACATCCTCTATATACAGACACCACTCCTATATACAGACATCCCTCTATATACAGACACCACTCCTATATACAGACATCCCTGTATATACAGACATCTCTCCTATATAGAGACATCCCTCTATATACAGACACCACTCCTATATACAGACATCCCCCTATATACAGACACCACTCCTATATACAGACATCCCCTATATACAGACACCACTCCTATATACAGACATCCCTCTGTATACAGACACCACTCCTATATACAGACATCCCTCTATATACAGACACCACTCCTATATACAGACATTTCTCTATATACAGACACCACTCCTATATACAGACATCCCCCTATATACAGACACCACTCCTATATACAGACATCCCTCTATATACAGACACCACTCCTATATACAGACATCCCTCTGTATACAGACACCACTCCTATATACAGACATCCCTCTATATACAGACACCACTCCTATATACAGACATCCCTCTATATACAGACACCACTCCTATATACAGACATCCCTCTGTATACAGACACCACTCCTATATACAGACATCCCTCTATATACAGACAACACTCCTATATACAGACATCCCTCTATATACAGACACCACTCCTATATACAGACATCCCTGTATATACAGACATCTCTCCTATATACAGACATCCCTCTATATACAGACACCACTCCTATATACAGACATCCCCCTATATACAGACAACACTCCTATATACAGACATCCCCCTATATACAGACACCTCTCCTATATACAGACATCCCTCTGTATACAGACACCACTCCTATATACAGACATCCCTCTATATACAGACACCACTCCTATATACAGACATCCCTCTATATACAGACACCACTCCTATATACAGACATCCCCCTATATACAGACACCACTCTTATATACAGACATCCCTCTATATACAGACATCCCTCTGTATACAGACACCACTACTATATACAGACATCCCTCTATATACAGACACCACTCCTATATACAGACATCCCTCTATATACAGACATCTCTCCTATATACAGACATCCCTCTATATACAGACACCACTCCTATATACAGACATCCCTCTGTATACAGACACCACTGCTATATACAGACATCCCACTATATACAGACACCACTCTTATATACAGACATCCCCCTATATACAGACATCCCCCTATGTACAGACACCACTCCTATATACAGACATCCCTCTGTATACAGACACCACTCCTATATACAGACATCCCCCTATATACAGACACCACTCCTATACACAGACATCCCTCTATGTACAGACACCACTCCTATATACAGACATCCCTCTGTATACAGACACCAATCCTATACACAGACATCCCTCTATGTACAGACACCACTCCTATATACAGACATCCCTCTTTATACAGACACCACTCCTATATACAGACATCCCTCTATATACAGACACCACTCCTATATACAGACATCCCTCTGTATACAGACACCACTTCTATATACAGACATCCCTCTATATACAGACACCACTCCTATATACAGACATCCCTCTATATACAGACACCACTCCTATATACAGACATCCCCCTATATACAGACACCACTCCTATATACAGACATCCCTCTATATACAGACACCTCTCCTATATACAGACATCCCTCTATATACAGACAACACTCCTATATACAGACATCCCCCTATATACAGACACCACTCCTATATACAGACATCCCCCTATATACAGACACCACTCCTATATACAGACATCCCCCTATATACAGACACCACTCCTATATACAGACATCCCTCTGTATACAGACACCACTCCTCTATACAGACATCCCTCTGTATACAGACACCACTGCTATATACAGACATCTCTCTATATACAGACACCACTCCTATATACAGACATCTCTCTATATACAGACACCACTCCTATATACAGACATCCCTCTATATACAGACACCACTCCTATATACAGACATCCCTGTATATACAGAAATCTCTCCTATATACAGACATCCCTCTATATACAGACACCAATCCTATATACAGACATCCCCCTATATACAGACAAAACTCCTATATACAGACATCCCCCTATATACAGACACCACTCCTATATACAGACATCCCTCTGTATACAGACACCACTCCTATATACAGACATCCCTCTGTATACAGACACCACTCCTATATACAGACATCCCTCTATATACAGACACCACTCCTATATACAGACATCCCTCTGTATACAGACACCACTCCTATATACAGACATCCCTCTGTATACAGACACCACTCCTATATACAGACATCCCTCTATATACAGACACCACTCCTATATACAGACATCCCCCTATATACAGACATCCCCCTATATACAGACACCACTCCTATATACAGACATCCCTCTATATACAGACACCAATCCTATATACAGACATCCCTCTATATACAGACACCACTCCTATATACAGACATCTGCCTATATACAGACACCATTACTATATACAGACATCCCTCTGTATACAGACACTACTCCTATATACAGACATCCCTCTATATACAGACACCACTCCTATATACAGACATCCCTCTATATACAGACACCACTCCTATATACAGACATCCCCCTATATACAGATACCACTCTTATATACAGACATCCCTCTATATACAGACACCACTACTATATACAGACATCCCTCTGTATACAGACACCACTACTATATGCAGACATCCCTCTATATACAGACACCACTCCTATATACAGACATCCCTCTATGTACAGACACCACTCCTATATACAGACATCCCTCTATATACAGACATCTCTCCTATATACAGACATCCCTCTATATACAGACACCACTCCTATATACAGACATCCCTCTATATACAGACATCTCTCCTTTATACAGATATCCCTCTATGTACAGACACCACTCCTATATACAGACATCCCCCTATATACAGACACCACTCTTATATACAGACATCCCTCTATATACAGACACCACTCCTATATACAGACATCCCTCTATATACAGACACCACTCCTATATACAGACATCCCTCTATATATAGACACCACTCTTATATACAGACATCCCTCTATATACAGACACCACTCCTATATACATTCATCCCCCTATATACAGACATCACTCCTATATACAGACATCCCTCTATATACAGACACCACTCCTATATACAGACATCCCTCTTTATACAGACACCACTCCTATATACAGACGATCCCCTATATACAGACACCACTCCTATATACAGACATCCCCCTATATACAGACACCACTCCTATATACAGACATCCCTCTAAATACAGACACCACTCTTATATACAGACATTCCCCTATATACAGACTCCTATATACAGGTCAGAGTTGTGGGTCGCTTACTTTTCACACACGGGGCCGGGGGGCACTTACTTTTCACACACGGGGCCGGGGGGCACTTACTTTTCACACACGGGGCCGGGGGGCACTTACTTTTCACACACGGGGCCGGGGGGCACTTACTTTTCACACACGGGGCCGGGGGGCACTTACTTTTCACACACGGGGCCGGGGGGCACTTACTTTTCACACACAGGGCCGGGGGCATTTACTTTTCACACACGGGGCCGGGGGGGCACTTACTTTTCACACACGGGGCCGGGGGGCACTTACTTTTCACACACGGGGCCGGGGGCGCACTTACTTTTCACACACGGGGCCGGGGGCGCACTTACTTTTGCACACGGGGCCGGGGGCGCACTTACTTTTGCACACGGGGCCGGGGGCGCACTTACTTTTGCACACGGGGCCGGGGGCGCACTTACTTTTGCACACGGGGCCGGGGGCGCACTTACTTTTGCACACGGGGCCGGGGGCACACTTACTTTTGCACACGGGGCCGGGGGCGCACTTACTTTTGCACACGGGGCCGGGGGCGCACTTACTTTTGCACACGGGGCCGGGAGGGCACTTACTTTTCACACACGGGGCCGGGGGGCACTTACTTTTCACACACGGGGCCGGGTGGGCACTTACTTTTCACACACGGGGCCGGGGGGGGCACTTACTTTTGACACACGGGGCCGGGGGGCACTTACTTTTCACACACGGGGCCGGGGGGCACTTACTTTTCACACACGGGGCCGGGGGGCACTTACTTTTCACACACGGGGCCGGGGGGGCACTTACTTTTCACACACGGGGCCAGGGGGGCACTTACTTTTCACACACGGGGCCGGGGGGGCACTTACTTTTCACACACGGGGCCGGGGGGCACTTACTTTTCACACACGGGGCCGGGGGGCACTTACTTTTCACACACGGGGCCGGGGGGCACTTACTTTTCACACACGGGACGGGAGGGTGTCATAGTCACTTTATTCTGATGTTTGACTTTGATAAATGATCATGTCCTAAAATGGACACCGTACATTTGCATAGCTGCCATCTTTGGAAGGTCAAGTTCGGGGTAATGGAAAGTTCGCCATTATTTCCTATGGGAAATTTTTTTTTTTAAATGCGATTTAAATAAAATCTACATATCGGATCGACTATAAAAGTCATAGCACACCTGTCCCCACCGAGGCCTTCGAAACGCCGCCTGAACGGGGTCTCTGCGCCGAGCGGTTCGGGCCGCATTAATTGCAGAAAACGCGGAGAAGAAGAAGAATAATAAACTAGATGGGCATTTCCTGAAGGAAATACATGGTGCTTGAACAGCGCTGCCAGCTTTACAGCAGCACTTTTCACACACGGGACAGGGGGGCCACTTACTTTTCCACACCCGGGACCACGGGAGCACTTACTTTTCCAAACCCGGGACCGGGGCGCACTTACTTTTGCACACCCGGGACCGGGGCGCACTTACTTTTGCACACGGGGCCGGGGGCGCACTTACTTTTGCACACGGGGCCGGGGGCGCACTTACTTTTGCACACGGAGCCGGGGGCGCACTTACTTTTACACACGGGGCCGGGGGCGAACTTACTTTTGCACACGGGGCCGAGGGCGCACTTACTTTTGCACACGGGGCCGGGGGCGCACTTACTTTTGCACACGGGGCCGGGGGCGCACTTACTTTTGCACACGGGGTCGGGGGCGCACTTACTTTTGCACACGGGGCCGGGGGCGCACTTACTTTTGCACACGGGGCCGGGGGCGCACTTACTTTTGCACACGGGGCCGGGGGCGCACTTACTTTTGCACACGGAGCCGGGGGCGCGCTTACTTTTGCACACGGGGTCGGGGGCGCACTTACTTTTGCACACGGGGCCGGGGGCGCACTTACTTTTGCACACGGGGCCGGGGGCGCACTTACTTTTGCACACGGGGCCGGGGGCGCACTTACTTTTGCACACGGGGCCGGGGGCGCACTTACTTTTGCACACGGGGTCGGGGGCGCACTTACTTTTGCACACGGGGCCGGGGGCGCACTTACTTTTGCACACGGGGCCGGGGGCGCACTTACTTTTGCACACGGGGCCGGGGGCGCACTTACTTATGCACACGGGGCCGGGGGCGCACTTACTTTTGCACACGGGGCCGGGGGCGCACTTACTTTTGCACACGGGGCCGGGGGCGCACTTACTTTTGCACACGAGGCCGGGGGCGCACTTACTTTTGCACACGGGGCAGGGGGCGCACTTACTTTTGCACACGGGGCCGGGGGCGCACTTACTTTTGCACACGGGGCTGGGGGCGCACTTACTTTTGCACACGGGGCCGGGGGCGCACTTACTTTTGCACACGGGGCCGGGGGCGCACTTACTTTTGCACACGGGGCCGGGGGCGCACTTACTTTTGCACACGGAGCCGGGGGCGCACTTACTTTTGCACACGGGGCCGGGGGCGCACTTACTTTTGCACACGGGGTCGGGGGCGCACTTACTTTTGCACACGGGGCCGGGGGCGCACTTACTTTTGCACACGGGCCCGGGGCGCACTTACTTTTGCACACGGGGCCGTGTGATAAATGATCATGTCCTAAAATGGATACCGTACATTTGCATAGCTGCCATCTTTGGAAGGTCAAGTTTGGGGTAATGGAAAGTTCGCCATTATTTCCTATGGGAAATTTTTTTTTTTAAATGCGATTTAAATAAAATCTACATATCGGATCGACTATAAAAGTCATAGCACACCTGTCCCCACCGAGGGCTTCGAAACGCCGCCTGAACGGGGTCTCTGCGCCGAGCGGTTCGGGCCGCATTAATTGCGGAAAACGCGGAGAAGAATAATGATAATAACTAGATGGGCATTTCCTGAAGGAAATACATGGTGCTTGAACAGCGCTGCCAGCTTTACAGCAGCACTTCACACACCAGGGGAGCACTTACTTTTGCACACCCGGGACCGGGGCGCACTTACTTTTGCACACGGGGCCGGGGGCGCGCTTACTTTTGCACACGGGGCCGGGGGCGCGCTTACTTTTGCACACGGGGCCAAGGGCGCCATTACTTTTGCACACGGGGCCGGGGGCGCGCTTACTTTTGCACACGGGGCCGGGGCCGTGCACTTTTGCACACGGGGCCAAGGGCGCGCTTACTTTTGCACACGGGGCCGGGGGGCGCCATTACTTTTGCACACGGGGCCGGGGGCGCCATTACTTTTGCACACGGGGACGGGGGCACCATTACTTTTGCACACGGGGACGGGGCGCCATTACTTTTGCACACGGGGAAGGGGGCCCCATTACTTTTGCACACGGGGCCGGGGGCGCCATTACTTTTGCACACGGGGCCGAGGGCGCCATTACTTTTGCACACGGGGCCGGGGGTGCCATTACTTTTGCACACGGGGCCGGGGGCGCCATTACTTTTGCACACGGGGCCGGGGGCGCCATTACTTTTGCACACGGGGCCGGGGGCGCGCTTACTTTTGCACACGGGGCCGGGGGCGCGCTTACTTTTGCACACGGGGCCGGGGGCGCGCTTACTTTTGCACACGGGGCCGGGGGCGCGCTTACTTTTGCACACGGGGCCGGGGGCGCACTTACTTTTGCACACGGGGCCGGGGGCGCGCTTACTTTTGCACACGGGGCCGGGGGCGCGCTTACTTTTGCACACGGGGCCGGGGGCGCGCTTACTTTTGCACACGGGGCCGGGGGCGCGCTTACTTTTGCACACGGGGCCGGGGGCGCGCTTACTTTTGCACACGGGGCCAAGGGCGCGCTTACTTTTGCACACGGGGCCAAGGGCGCGCTTACTTTTGCACACGGGGCCGGGGGCGCCATTACTTTTGCACACGGGGCCGGGGGCGCCATTACTTTTGCACACGGGGCCGGGGGCGCCATTACTTTTGCACACGGGGCCGGGGGCGCCATTACTTTTGCACACGGGGTCGGGGGCGCCATTACTTTTGCACACGGGGACGGGGGCGCCATTACTTTTGCACACGGGGACGGGGGCGCCATTACTTTTGCACACGGGGACGGGGGCGCCATTACTTTTGCACACGGGGACGGGGGCACGCTTACTTTTGCACACGGGGCCGGGGGCGCCATTACTTTTGCACACGGGGCCGGGGGCGCCATTACTTTTGCACACGGGGCCGCCATTACTTTTGCACACGGGGACGGGGGCGCCATTACTTTTGCACACGGGGACGGGGGCGCCATTACTTTTGCACACGGGGACGGGGGCACGCTTACTTTTGCACACGGGGCCGGGGGCGCCATTACTTTTGCACACGGGGCCGGGGGCTCCATTACTTTTGCACACAGGGCCGGGGGCGCCATTACTTTTGCACACGGGGCCGGGGGCGCCATTACTTTTGCACACGGGGCCGCCATTACTTTTGCACACGGGGCCGGGGGCGCCATTACTTTTGCACACGGGGCCGGGGGCGCCATTACTTTTGCACACGGGGCCGGGGGCGCCATTACTTTTGCACACGGGGCCGGGGGCGCCATTACTTTTGCACACGGGGCCGGGGGCGCCATTACTTTTGCACACGGGGCCGGGGGCTCCATTACTTTTGCACACGGGGCCGGGGGCGCCATTACTTTTGCACACGGGGCCGGGGGCGCCATTACTTTTGCACACGGGGCCGGGTGCGCCATTACTTTTGCACAAGGGGCCGGGGGCGCCATTACTTTTGCACACGGGGCCGGGGTCGCCATTACTTTTGCACACGGGGCCGGGGGCGCCATTACTTTTGCACACGGGGCCGGGGGCGCCATTACTTTTGCACACGGGGACGGGGGCGCCATTACTTTTGCACACGGGGACGGGGGCGCCATTACTTTTGGGGACGGGGGCGCCATTACTTTTGCACACGGGGACGGGGGCGCCATTACTTTTGCACACGGGGACGGGGGCGCGCTTACTTTTGCACACGGGGCCGGGGGCGTGCACTTTTGCACACGGGGCCAAGGGCGCGCTTACTTTTGCACACGGGGCCGGGGGCGCCATTACTTTTGCACACGGGGCCGGGGGGCGCCATTACTTTTGCACACGGGGCCGGGGGCGCCATTACTTTTGCACACGGGGCGCCATTACTTTTGCACACGGGGCCGGGGGCGCCATTACTTTTGCACACGGGGCCGGGGGCGCCATTACTTTTGCACACGGGGCCGGGGGCGCCATTACTTTTGCACACGGGGCCGGGGGCCCCATTACTTTTGCACACGGAGCCGGGGGCGCCATTACTTTTGCACACGGGGACGGGGGCGCCATTACTTTTGCACACGGGGACGGGGGCGCCATTACTTTTGCACACGGGGACGGGGGCGCCATTACTTTTGCACACGGGGACGGGGGCGCCATTACTTTTGCACACGGGGCCGGGTGCACCATTACTTTTGCACAAGGGGCCGGGGGCGCCATTACTTTTGCACACGGGGCCGGGGGCGCCATTACTTTTGCACACGGGGCCGGGGGCGCCATTACTTTTGCACACGGGGCCGGGGGCGCGCTTACTTTTGCACACGGGGCCGGGGGCGCGCTTACTTTTGCACACGGGGCCGGGGGCGCGCTTACTTTTGCACACGGGGCCGGGGGCGCGCTTACTTTTGCACACGGGGCCGGGGGCGCGTTTACTTTTGCACACGGGGCCGGGGGCGCCATTACTTTTGCACACGGGGACGGGGGCGCCATTACTTTTGCACACGGGGACGGGGGCACGCTTACTTTTGCACACGGGGCCGGGGGCGCGCTTACTTTTGCACACGGGGCCGGGGGCGCGCTTACTTTTGCACACGGGGCCGGGGGCGCGCTTACTTTTGCACACGGGGCCGGGGGCGCCATTACTTTTGCACACGGGGACGGGGGCGCCATTACTTTTGCACACGGGGCCGGGGGCGCCATTACTTTTGCACACGGGGCCGGGGGCGCCATTACTTTTGCACACGGGGCCGGGGGCGCCATTACTTTTGCACACGGGGCCGGGGGCGCCATTACTTTTGCACACGGGGCCGGAGGCGCCATTACTTTTGCACACGGGGCCGGGGGCGCCATTACTTTTGCACACGGGGCCGGGTGCACCATTACTTTTGCACACGGGGCCGGGGGCGCCATTACTTTTGCACACGGGGCCGGGGGCGCCATTACTTTTGCACACGGGGCCGCGCTTACTTTTGCACACGGGGCCGGGGGCGCGCTTACTTTTGCACACGGGGCCGGGGGCGCGCTTACTTTTGCACACGGGGCCAAGGGCGCGCTTACTTTTGCACACGGGGCCGGGGGCGCCATTACTTTTGCACACGGGGCCGGGGGCGCCATTAGTTTTGCACACGGGGCCGGGGGCGCCATTAGTTTTGCACACGGGGACGGGGGCACCATTACTTTTGCACACGGGGACGGGGGCACCATTACTTTTGCACACGGGGACGGGGGCGCCATTACTTTTGCACACGGGACGGGGGCGCCATTACTTTCGCACACGGGGACGGGGGCGCCATTACTTTTGCACACGGGGACGGGGGCGCCATTACTTTTGCACACGGGGACGGGGGCGCAATTACTTTTGCACACGGGGACGGGGGCGCGCTTACTTTTGCACACGGGGCCGGGGGCGCGCTTACTTTTGCACACGGGGCCGGGGGCGCGCTTACTTTTGCACACGGGGCCGGGGGCGCCATTACTTTTGCACACGGGGCCGGGGGCGCCATTACTTTTGCACACGGGGCCGGGGGCGCCATTACTTTTGCACACGGGGCCGGGGGCGCCATTACTTTTGCACACGGGGCCGGGGGCGCCATTACTTTTACACACGGGGTCGGGGGCGCCATTACTTTTGCACACGGGACCGGGGGCGCCATTACTTTTGCACACGGGACCGGGGGCGCCATT
Organism: Ranitomeya variabilis; assembly: GCF_051348905.1. Taxonomy (NCBI): domain Eukaryota; kingdom Metazoa; phylum Chordata; class Amphibia; order Anura; family Dendrobatidae; genus Ranitomeya; species Ranitomeya variabilis. The sequence goes on from NC_135239.1 coordinate 134,021,554, forward strand.
ACTTTTGCACACGGGGCCGGGGGCGCCATTACTTTTGCACACGGGGACGGGGGCGCCATTACTTTTGCACACGGGGACGGGGGCGCGCTTACTTTTGCACACGGGGACGGGGGCGCGCTTACTTTTGCACACGGGGCCGGGGGCGCCATTACTTTTGCACACGGGGCCGGGGGCGCCATTACTTTTGCACACGGGGCCGGGGGCGCCATTACTTTTGCACACGGGGCCGGGGGCGCCATTACTTTTGCACACGGGGCCGGGGGCGCCATTACTTTTGCACACGGGGCCGGGGGCGCCATTACTTTTGCACACGGGGCGCCATTACTTTTGCACACGGGGCCGGGGGCGCCATTACTTTTGCACACGGGGCCGGGGGCGCCATTACTTTTGCACACGGGGCCGGGGGCACCATTACTTTTGCACACGGGACCGGGGGCGCCATTACTTTTGCACACGGGGCCGGGGGCGCCATTACTTTTGCACACGGGGCCGGGGGCGCCATTACTTTTGCACACGGGGCCGGGGGCGCCATTACTTTTGCACACGGGGCCGGGGGCGCGCTTACTTTTGCACACGGGGCCGGGGGCGTGCTTACTTTTGCACACGGGGTCGGGGGGGCACTTACTTTTCACACACGGGGCCGGGGGGGCACTTACTTTTCACACACGGGATGAGAGGGTGTCATAGTCACTTTATTCTGATGTTTGACTTTGATAAATGATCATGTCCTAAAATGGACACCGTACATTTTCATAGCTGCCATCTTTGGAAGGTCAAGTTGGGGGTAATGGAAAGTTCGCCATTATTTCCTATGGGAAATTTTTTTTTTTAAATGCGATTTAAATAAAATCTACATATCGGATCGACTATAAAAGTCATAGCACACCTGTCCCCACCGAGGCCTTCGAAACGCCGCCTGAACGGGGTCTCTGCGCCGAGCGGTTCGGGCCGCATTAATTGCGGAAAACGCGGAGAAGAAGAAGAATAATAATAATAAAATATAAGAAATCGGATTACAATATGTTGCTTGAACCTAGGAGGTTCAAGCACCATAATAATAATAATAAGAAAATATAAGAAATCGGATTACAATATGTTGCTTGAACCTAGGAGGTTCAAGCACCATAAATATAAGAAATCGGATTACAATATGTTGCTTGAACCTAGGAGGTTCAAGCACCATAATAATAAAATATAAGAAATCGGATTACAATATGTTGCTTGAACCTAGGAGGTTCAAGCACCATAACTAGATGGGCATTTCCTGAAGGAAATACATGGTGCTTGAACAGCGCTGCCAGCTTTACAGCAGCACTTCACACACCAGGGGAGCACTTACTTTTGCACACCCGGGACCGGGGCGCACTTACTTTTGCACACGGGGCCGGGGGCGCGCTTACTTTTGCACACAGGGCCGGGGGCGCGCTTACTTTTGCACACGGGGCCGGGGGCGCGCACTTTTGCACACGGGGCCAAGGGTGCGCTTACTTTTGCACACGGGGCCGGGGGTGCCATTACTTTTGCACACGGGGCCGGGGGCGCGCACTTTTGCACACGGGGCCAAGGGCGCGCTTACTTTTGCACACGGGGCCGGGGGCGCCATTACTTTTGCACACGGGGCCGGGGGCGTCATTACTTTTGCACACGGGGCCGGGGGCGCCATTACTTTTGCACACGGGGCCGGGGGCGCCATTATTTTTGCACACGGGGCCGGGGGCACCATTACTTTTGCACACGGGACCGGGGGCGCCATTACTTTTGCACACGGGGCCGGGGGCGCCATTACTTTTGCACACGGGGCCGGGGGCGCCATTACTTTTGCACACGGGGCCGGGGGCGCGCTTACTTTTGCACACGGGGCCGGGGGCGTGCTTACTTTTGCACACGGGGTCGGGGGGGCACTTACTTTTCACACACGGGGCCGGGGGGGCACTTACTTTTCACACACGGGATGAGAGGGTGTCATAGTCACTTTATTCTGATGTTTGACTTTGATAAATGATCATGTCCTAAAATGGACACCGTACATTTTCATAGCTGCCATCTTTGGAAGGTCAAGTTGGGGGTAATGGAAAGTTCGCCATTATTTCCTATGGGAAATTTTTTTTTTTAAATGCGATTTAAATAAAATCTACATATCGGATCGACTATAAAAGTCATAGCACACCTGTCCCCACCGAGGCCTTCGAAACGCCGCCTGAACGGGGTCTCTGCGCCGAGCGGTTCGGGCCGCATTAATTGCGGAAAACGCGGAGAAGAAGAAGAATAATAATAATAAAATATAAGAAATCGGATTACAATATGTTGCTTGAACCTAGGAGGTTCAAGCACCATAATAATAATAATAAGAAAATATAAGAAATCGGATTACAATATGTTGCTTGAACCTAGGAGGTTCAAGCACCATAAATATAAGAAATCGGATTACAATATGTTGCTTGAACCTAGGAGGTTCAAGCACCATAATAATAAAATATAAGAAATCGGATTACAATATGTTGCTTGAACCTAGGAGGTTCAAGCACCATAACTAGATGGGCATTTCCTGAAGGAAATACATGGTGCTTGAACAGCGCTGCCAGCTTTACAGCAGCACTTCACACACCAGGGGAGCACTTACTTTTGCACACCCGGGACCGGGGCGCACTTACTTTTGCACACGGGGCCGGGGGCGCGCTTACTTTTGCACACAGGGCCGGGGGCGCGCTTACTTTTGCACACGGGGCCGGGGGCGCGCACTTTTGCACACGGGGCCAAGGGCGCGCTTACTTTTGCACACGGGGCCGGGGGTGCCATTACTTTTGCACACGGGGCCGGGGGCGCGCACTTTTGCACACGGGGCCAAGGGCGCGCTTACTTTTGCACACGGGGCCGGGGGTGCCATTACTTTTGCACACGTTGCCGGGGGCGTCATTACTTTTGCACACGGGGCCGGGGGCGCCATTACTTTTGCACACGGGGCCGGGGGCGCCATTATTTTTGCACACGGGGCCGGGGGCGCCATTACTTTTGCACACGGGGCCGGGGGCACCATTACTTTTGCACACGGGGCCGGGGGCGCACTTACTTTTGCACACGGGGCCGGGGGCACACTTACTTTTGCACACGGGGCCGGGGGCGCACTTACTTTTGCACACGGGGCCGGGGGCGCACTTACTTTTGCACACGGGGCCGGGAGGGCACTTACTTTTCACACACGGGGCCGGGGGGGCACTTACTTTTCACACACGGGGCCGGGTGGGCACTTACTTTTCACACACGGGGCCGGGGGGGGCACTTACTTTTGACACACGGGGCCGGGGGGCACTTACTTTTCACACACGGGGCCGGGGGGCACTTACTTTTCACACACGGGGCCGGGGGGCACTTACTTTTCACACACGGGGCCGGGGGGGCACTTACTTTTCACACACGGGGCCAGGGGGGCACTTACTTTTCACACACGGGGCCGGGGGGGCACTTACTTTTCACACACGGGGCCGGGGGGCACTTACTTTTCACACACGGGGCCGGGGGGCACTTACTTTTCACACACGGGACGGGAGGGTGTCATAGTCACTTTATTCTGATGTTTGACTTTGATAAATGATCATGTCCTAAAATGGACACCGTACATTTGCATAGCTGCCATCTTTGGAAGGTCAAGTTCGGGGTAATGGAAAGTTCGCCATTATTTCCTATGGGAAATTTTTTTTTTTAAATGCGATTTAAATAAAATCTACATATCGGATCGACTATAAAAGTCATAGCACACCTGTCCCCACCGAGGCCTTCGAAACGCCGCCTGAACGGGGTCTCTGCGCCGAGCGGTTCGGGCCGCATTAATTGCAGAAAACGCGGAGAAGAAGAAGAACTAGATGGGCATTTCCTGAAGGAAATACATGGTGCTTGAACAGCGCTGCCAGCTTTACAGCAGCACTTCACACACCAGGGGAGCACTTACTTTTGCACACCCGGGACCGGGGCGCACTTACTTTTGCACACGGGGCTGGGGGCGCGCTTACTTTTGCACACGGGGCCGGGGGCGCGCTTACTTTTGCACACGGGGCCAAGGGCGCCATTACTTTTGCACACGGGGCCGGGGGCGTGCTTACTTTTGCACACGGGGCCGGGGGAGCGCACTTTTGCACACGGGGCCAAGGGCGCGCTTACTTTTGCACACGGGGCCGGGGGGCGCCATTACTTTTGCACACGGGGCCGGGGGGCGCCATTACTTTTGCACACGGGGCCGGGGGGCGCCATTACTTTTGCACACTGGGCCGGGGGGCGCCATTACTTTTGCACACGGGGCCGGGGGGCGCCATTACTTTTGCACACGGGGCCGGGGGGCGCCATTACTTTTGCACACGGGGCCGGGGGCGCCATTACTTTTGCACACGGGGCCGGGGGCGCCATTACTTTTGCACACGGGGCCGGGGGCGCCATTACTTTTGCACACGGGGCCGGGGGCACCATTACTTTTGCACACGGGGCCGGGGGCGCCATTACTTTTGCACACGGGGCCGGGGGCGCCATTACTTTTGCACACGGGGACGGGGGCGCCATTACTTTTGCACACGGGGACGGGGGCGCCATTACTTTTGCACACGGGGACGGGGGCGCCATTACTTTTGCACACGGGGCCGGGGGCGCCATTACTTTTGCACACGGGGCCGGGGGCGCCATTACTTTTGCACACGGGGCCGGGGGCGCCATTACTTTTGCACACGGGGACGGGGGCGCCATTACTTTTGCACACGGGGCCGGGGGCGCGCTTACTTTTGCACACGGGGCCGGGGGCGCCATTACTTTTGCACACGGGGCCGGGGGCGCCATTACTTTTGCACACGGGGCCGGGGGCACCATTACTTTTGCACACGGGGCCGGGGGCGTCATTACTTTTGCACACGGGGCCGGGGGCGCCATTACTTTTGCACACGGGGCCGGGGGCGCCATTACTTTTGCACACGGGGCCGGGGGCGCCATTACTTTTGCACACGGGGCCGGGGGCGCCATTATTTTGGACACGGGGCCGGGGGCGCCATTACTTTTGCACACGGGGCCGGGGGCGCCATTACTTTTGCACACGGGGCCGGGGGCGCCATTACTTTTGCACACGGGGCCGGGGGCGCCATTACTTTTGCACACGGGGCCGGGGGCGCCATTACTTTTGCACACGGGGCCGCCATTACTTTTGCACATGGGGCCGGAGACGCCATTACTTTTGCACACGGGGCCGGGGGCACCATTACTTTTGCACACGGGGCCGGGGGCGCACTTACTTTTGCACACGGGGACAGGGGCGCCATTACTTTTGCACACGGGGACGGGGGCGCCATTACTTTTGCACACGGGGACGGGGGCGCCATTACTTTTGCACACGGGGCCGGGGGCGCCATTACTTTTGCACACGGGGCCGGAGGCGCCATTACTTTTCCACAAGGGGCAGGGGGCGCCATTACTTTTGCACACGGGGCCGGGGGCGCCATTACTTTTGCACACGGGGCCGGGGGCGCCATTACTTTTGCACACGGGGACGGGGGCGCCATTACTTTTGCACACGGGGCCGGGGGCGCGCTTACTTTTGCACACGGGGCCGGGGGCGCCATTACTTTTGCACACGGGGCCGGGGGCGCCATTACTTTTGCACACGGGGCCGGGGGCACCATTACTTTTGCACACGGGGCCGGGGGCGTCATTACTTTTGCACACGGGGCCGGGGGCGCCATTACTTTTGCACACGGGGCCGGGGGCGCCATTACTTTTGCACACGGGGCCGCCATTACTTTTGCACACGGGGCCGGAGACGCCATTACTTTTGCACACGGGGCCGGGGGCACCATTACTTTTGCACACGGGGCCGGGGGCGCGCTTACTTTTGCACACGGGGACAGGGGCGCCATTACTTTTGCACACGGGGACGGGGGCGCCATTACTTTTGCACACGGGGACGGGGGCGCCATTACTTTTGCACACGGGGCCGGGGGCGCCATTACTTTTGCACACGGGGCCGGGGGCGCCATTACTTTTGCACACGGGGCCGGGGGCGCCATTACTTTTGCACACGGGGCCGGAGACGCCATTACTTTTGCACACGGGGCCGGGGGCACCATTACTTTTGCACACGGGGCCGGGGGCGCGCTTACTTTTGCACACGGGGACAGGGGCGCCATTACTTTTGCACACGGGGACGGGGGCGCCATTACTTTTGCACACGGGGCCGGGGGCGCCATTACTTTTGCACACGGGGCCGGGGGCGCCATTACTTTTGCACACGGGGCCGGGGGCGCCATTACTTTTGCACACGGGGCCGGGGGCGCCATTACTTTTGCACACGGGGCCGGGGGCGCCATTACTTTTTCACACGGGGCCGGGGGCGCCATTACTTTTGCACACGGGGCCGGGGGCGCCATTACTTTTGCACACGGGGCCGGGGGCGCCATTACTTTTGCACACGGGGCCGCCATTACTTTTGCACACGGGGGCGCCATTACTTTTGCACACGGGGCCGGGGGCGCCATTACTTTTGCACACGGGGCCGGGGGCGCCATTACTTTTGCACACGGGGGCGCCATTACTTTTGCACTCGGGGCCGGGGGCGCCATTACTTTTGCACTCGGGGCCGGGGGCGCCATTACTTTTGCACACGGGGCCGGGGGTGCCATTACTTTTGCACACGGGGCCGGGGGCGCCATTACTTTTGCACTCGGGACCGGGGGCGCCATTACTTTTGCACACGGGGCCGGGGGTGCCATTACTTTTGCACACGGGGCCGGGGGCGCGCTTACTTTTGCACACGGGGCCGGGGGCGCGCTTACTTTTGCACACGGGGCCGGGGGCGCGCTTACTTTTGCACACGGGGCCAAGGGCGCGCTTACTTTTGCACACGGGGCCGGGGGGCGCCATTACTTTTGCACACGGGGCCGGGGGCGCCATTACTTTTGCACACGGGCCTGGGGCGCCATTACTTTTGCACACGGGGCCGGGGGCGCCATTACTTTTGCACACGGGGCCGGGGGCACCATTACTTTTGCACACGGGGCCGGGGGCGCCATTACTTTTGCACACGGGGCCAGGGGCGCGCTTACTTTTGCACACGGGACCGGGGGCGCCCTTACTTTTGCACACGGGGACGGGGGCGCGCTTACTTTTGCACACGGGGCCGGGGGCGCCTTTACTTTTGCACACGGGGCCGGGGGCGCCATTACTTTTGCACACGGGGCCGGGGGCGCCATTACTTTTGCACACGGGGCCGGGGGCGCCATTACTTTTGCACACGGGGCCGGGGGCACCATTACTTTTGCACACGGGTCCGGGGGCGCCATTACTTTTGCACACGGGGCCGGGGGCGCCATTACTTTTGCACACGGGGCCGGAGGCGCCATTACTTTTCCACAAGTGGCCGGGGGCGCCATTACTTTTGCACACGGGGCCGGGGGCGCGCTTACTTTTGCACACGGGGCCGAGGGCGCGCTTACTTTTGCACACGGGGCCGGGGGCGCGCTTACTTTTGCACACGGGGCCAAGGGCGCGCTTACTTTTGCACACGGGGCCAAGGGCGCGCTTACTTTTGCACACGGGGCCGGGGGGCGCCATTACTTTTGCACACGGGGCCGGGGGCACCATTACTTTTGCACACGGGCCTGGGGCGCCATTACTTTTGCACACGGGGCCGGGGGCGCCATTACTTTTGCACACGGGGCCGGGGGTGCCATTACTTTTGCACACGGGGCTGGGGGCGCCATTACTTTTGCACACGGGGCCGGGGGCGCGCTTACTTTTGCACACGGGACCGGGGGCGCCCTTACTTTTGCACACGGGGACGGGGGCGCGCTTACTTTTGCACACGGGGCCGGGGGCGCCCTTACTTTTGCACACGGGGCCGGGGGCGCCCTTACTTTTGCACACGGGGCCGGGGGCACCATTACTTTTGCACACGGGGCCGGGGGCGCCATTACTTTTGCACACGGGGCCGGGGGCGCCATTACTTTTGCACACGGGGCCGGGGGCGCCATTACTTTTGCACACGGGGCCGGGGGCGCCATTACTTTTGCACACGGGGCCGGAGGCGCCATTACTTTTCCACAAGGGGCAGGGGGCGCCATTACTTTTGCACACGGGGTCGGGGGCGCGCTTACTTTTGCACACGGGGCCGAGGGTGCGCTTACTTTTGCACACGGGGCCGGAGGCGCGCTTACTTTTGCACACGGGGCCGGGGGCGCCATTACTTTTGCACACGGGGCCGGGGGCGCCATTACTTTTGCACACGGGACCGGGGGCGCCATTACTTTTGCACACGGGGCCGGGGGCGTCATTACTTTTGCACACGGGGCCGGGGGGCACTTACTTTTCACACACAGGGCCGGGGGGCACTTACTTTTCACACACGGGGCCGGGGGGGCACTTACTTTTCACACACGGGGTCGGGGGGCACTTACTTTTCACACACGGGGCCGGGGGGGGGCACTTACTTTTCACACACGGGGCCGGGGGGCACTTACTTTTCACACACGGGACGAGAGGGTGTCATAGTCACTTTATTCTGATGTTTGACTTTGATAAATGATCATGTCCTAAAATGGACACCGTACATTTGCATAGCTGCCATCTTTGGAAGGTCAAGTTGGGGGTAATGGAAAGTTCGCCATTATTTCCTATGGGAAATTTTTTTTTTTAAATGCGATTTAAATAAAATCTACATATCGGATCGACTATAAAAGTCATAGCACACCTGTCCCCACCGAGGCCTTCGAAATGCCGCCTGAACGGGGTCTCTGCGCCGAGCGGTTCGGGCCGCATTAATTGCGGAAAACGCGGAGAAGAATAATAATAATAAACTAGCTGGGCATTTCCTGAAGGAAATACATGGTGCTTGAACAGCGCTGCCAGCTTTACAGCAGCACTTCACACACCAGGGGAGCACTTACTTTTGCACACCCGGGACCGGGGCGCGCTTACTTTTGCACACGGGGCCGGGGGCGCGCTTACTTTTGCACACGGGGCCGGGGGCGCGCTTACTTTTGCACACGGGGCCAAGGGCGCCATTACTTTTGCACACGGGGCCGGGGGCGTGCTTACTTTTGCACACGGGGCCGGGGGAGCGCACTTTTGCACACGGGGCCAAGGGCGCGCTTACTTTTGCACACGGGGCCGGGGGGCGCCATTACTTTTGCACACGGGGCCGGGGGGCGCCATTACTTTTGCACACGGGGCCGGGGGCGCCATTACTTTTGCACACGGGGCCGGGGGCGCCATTACTTTTGCACACGGGGCCGGGGGCGCCATTACTTTTGCACACGGGGCCGGGGGCGCCATTACTTTTGCACACGGGGCCGGGGGCGCCATTACTTTTGCACACGGGGCCGGGGGCGCCATTACTTTTGCACACGGGGACGGGGGCGCCATTACTTTTGCACACGGGGACGGGGGCGCCATTACTTTTGCACACGGGGACGGGGGCGCCATTACTTTTGCACACGGGGCCGGGGGCGCCATTACTTTTGCACACGGGGCCGGGGGCGCCATTACTTTTGCACACGGGGCCGGGGGCGCCATTACTTTTGCACACGGGGCCGGGGGCGCCATTATTTTGGACACGGGGCCGGGGGCGCCATTACTTTTGCACACGGGGCCGGGGGCGCCATTACTTTTGCACACGGGGCCGGGGGCGCCATTACTTTTGCACACGGGGCCGGGGGCGCCATTACTTTTGCACACGGGGCCGGGGGCGCCATTACTTTTGCACACGGGGCCGGGGGCGCCATTACTTTTGCACACGGGGCCGGGGGCGCCATTACTTTTGCACACGGGGCCGGGGGCGCCATTACTTTTGCACACGGGGCCGGGGGCGCCATTACTTTTGCACACGGGGCCGGGGGCGCCATTACTTTTGCACACGGGGCCGGGGGCGCCATTACTTTTGCACACGGGGCCGGGGGCGCCATTACTTTTGCACACGGGGCCGGGGGCGCCATTACTTTTGCACACGGGGGCGCCATTACTTTTGCACTCGGGGCCGGGGGCGCCATTACTTTTGCACACGGGGCCGGGGGCGCCATTACTTTTGCACACGGGGCCGGGGGCGCCATTACTTTTGCACACGGGGGCGCCATTACTTTTGCACACGGGGCCGGGGGCGCCATTACTTTTGCACACGGGGGCGCCATTACTTTTGCACACGGGGCCGGAGGCGCCATTACTTTTGCACACGGGGGCGCCATTACTTTTGCACTCGGGGCCGGGGGCACCATTACTTTTGCACTCGGGGCCGGGGGCGCCATTACTTTTGCACACGGGGCCGGGGGCGCCATTACTTTTGCACACGGGGCCGGGGGCGCCATTACTTTTGCACACGGGGCCGGGGGCGCCATTACTTTTGCACTCGGGACCGGGGGCGCCATTACTTTTGCACACGGGGCCGGGGGTGCCATTACTTTTGCACACGGGGCCGGGGGTGTGCTTACTTTTGCACACGGGGCCGGGGGTGCGCTTACTTTTGCACACGGGGCCGGGGGCGCGCTTACTTTTGCACACGGGGCCGGGGGCGCGCTTACTTTTGCACACGGGGCCGGGGGCGCGCTTACTTTTGCACACGGGGCCGGGGGGCGCCATTACTTTTGCACACGGGGCCGGGGGGCGCCATTACTTTTGCACACGGGGCCGGGGGCGCCATTACTTTTGCACACGGGCCTGGGGCGCCATTACTTTTGCACACGGGGCCGGGGGCGCCATTACTTTTGCACACGGGGCCGGGGGCGCCATTACTTTTGCACACGGGGCCAGGGGCGCGCTTACTTTTGCACACGGGACCGGGGGCGCCCTTACTTTTGCACACGGGGACGGGGGCGCGCTTACTTTTGCACACGGGGCCGGGGGCGCCCTTACTTTTGCACACGGGGCCGGGGGCGCCATTACTTTTGCACACGGGGCCGGGGGCGCCATTACTTTTGCACACGGGGCCGGGGGCGCCATTACTTTTGCACACGGGGCCGGGGGCGCCATTACTTTTGCACACGGGGCCGGGGGCACCATTACTTTTGCACACGGGGCCGGGGGCGCCATTACTTTTGCACACGGGGCCGGGGGCGCCATTACTTTTGCACACGGGGCCGGAGGCGCCATTACTTTTCCACAAGGGGCCAGGGGCGCCATTACTTTTGCACACAGGGCCGGGGGCGCGCTTACTTTTGCACACGGGGCCGAGGGCGCGCTTACTTTTGCACACGGGGCCGGGGCGCGCTTACTTTTGCACACGGGGCCAAGGGCGCGCTTACTTTTGCACACGGGGCCAAGGGCGCGCTTACTTTTGCACACGGGGCCGGGGGGCGCCATTACTTTTGCACACGGGGCCGGGGGCGCCATTACTTTTGCACACGGGCCTGGGGCGCCATTACTTTTGCACACGGGGCCGCCATTACTTTTGCACACGGGGCCGGGGGCGCCATTACTTTTGCACACGGGGCCGGGGGCGCCATTACTTTTGCACACGGGGCCGGGGGCGCGCTTACTTTTGCACACGGGACCGGGGGCGCCCTTACTTTTGCACACGGGGACGGGGGCGCGCTTACTTTTGCACACGGGGCCGGGGGCGCCCTTACTTTTGCACACGGGGCCGGGGGCGCCCTTACTTTTGCACACGGGGCCGGGGGCGCCATTACTTTTGCACACGGGGCCGGGGGCGCCATTACTTTTGCACACAGGGCCGGGGGCACCATTACTTTTGCACACGGGGCCGGGGGCGCCATTACTTTTGCACACGGGGCCGGGGGCGCCATTACTTTTGCACACGGGGCCGGAGGCGCCATTACTTTTCCACAAGGGGCCGGGGGCGCCATTACTTTTGCACACGGGGCCGGGGGCGCGCTTACTTTTGCACACGGGGCCGGGGGCGCCCTTACTTTTGCACACGGGGCCGGGGGCGCCCTTATTTTTGCACACGGGGCCGGGGGCGCCATTACTTTTGCACACGGGGCCGGGGGCGCCATTACTTTTGCACACGGGGCCGGGGGCACCATTACTTTTGCACACGGGGCCGGGGGCGCCATTACTTTTGCACACGGGGCCGGGGGCGCCATTACTTTTGCACACGGGGCCGGAGGCGCCATTACTTTTCCACAAGGGGCCGGGGGCGCCATTACTTTTGCACACGGGGCCAAGGGCGCGCTTACTTTTGCACACGGGGCCAAGGGCGCGCTTACTTTTGCACACGGGGCCGGGGGCGCCATTACTTTTGCACACGGGGCCGGGGGCGCCATTACTTTTGCACACGGGACCGGGGGCACCATTACTTTTGCACACGGGGCCGGGGGCGTCATTACTTTTGCACACGGGGCCGGGGGGCACTTACTTTTCACACACAGGGCCGGGGGGCACTTACTTTTCACACACGGGGCCGGGGGGGCACTTACTTTTCACACACGGGGTCGGGGGGCACTTACTTTTCACACACGGGGCCGGGGGGGCACTTACTTTTCACACACGGGGCCGGGGGGCACTTACTTTTCACACACGGGACGAGAGGGTGTCATAGTCACTTTATTCTGATGTTTGACTTTGATAAATGATCATGTCCTAAAATGGACACCGTACATTTGCATAGCTGCCATCTTTGGAAGGTCAAGTTGGGGGTAATGGAAAGTTCGCCATTATTTCCTATGGGAAATTTTTTTTTTTAAATGCGATTTAAATAAAATCTACATATCGGATCGACTATAAAAGTCATAGCACACCTGTCCCCACCGAGGCCTTCGAAATGCCGCCTGAACGGGGTCTCTGCGCCGAGCGGTTCGGGCCGCATTAATTGCGGAAAACGCGGAGAAGAATAATAATAATAAAATATAAGAAATCGGATTACAATATGTTGCTTGAACCTAGGAGGTTCAAGCACCATAACTAGATGGGCATTTCCTGAAGGAAATACATGGTGCTTGAACAGCGCTGCCAGCTTTACAGCAGCACTTCACACACCAGGGGAGCACTTACTTTTGCACACCCGGGACCGGGGCGCACTTACTTTTGCACACGGGGCCGGGGGCGCGCTTACTTTTGCACACGGGGCCGGGGGCGCGCTTACTTTTGCACACGGGGCCAAGGGCGCCATTACTTTTGCACACGGGGCCGGGGCGCGCTTACTTTTGCACACGGGGCCGGGGGGCACCATTACTTTTGCACACGGGGCCGGGGGCACCATTACTTTTGCACACGGGGCCGGGGGCGCCATTACTTTTGCACACGGGGCCGGGGGCGCCATTACTTTTGCACACGGGGCCGGGGGCGCCATTACTTTTGCACACGGGGACGGGGGCGCCATTACTTTTGCACACGGGGCCGGGGGCGCCATTACTTTTGCACACGGGGCCGGGGGCGCGCTTACTTTTGCACACGGGGCCGGGGGCGCCATTACTTTTGCACACGGAGCCGGGGGCACCATTACTTTTGCACACGGGGCCGGGGGCCCCATTACTTTTGCACACGGGGCCGGGGGCCCCATTACTTTTGCACACGGGGCCGGTGGCGCCATTACTTTTGCACACGGGGCCGGGGGCGTCATTACTTTTGCACACGGGGCCGGGGGCGCCATTACTTTTGCACACGGGGCCGGGGGCGCCATTACTTTTGCACACGGGGCCGGGGGCGCCATTACTTTTGCACACGGGGCCGGGGGCGCCATTACTTTTGCACACGGGGCCGGGGGCGCACTTACTTTTGCACACGGGGCCGGGGGCGCGCTTTCTTTTGCACACGGGGCCGGGGGCGCCATTACTTTTGCACACGGGGCCGGGGGCGCCATTACTTTTGCACACGGGGCCGGGGGCGCCATTACTTTTGCACACGGGGCCGGGGGCGCCATTACTTTTGCACACGGGGCCGGAGGCGCCATTACTTTTGCACAAGGGGCCGGGGGCGCCATTACTTTTGCACACGGGGTCGGGGGCGCGCTTACTTTTGCACACGGGGCCGGGGGCGTGCTTACTTTTGCACACGGGGCCGGGGGCGCGCTTACTTTTGCACACGGGGCCGGGGGCGCGCTTACTTTTGCACACGGGGCCGGGGGCGCGCATAAGGCCCCGTCTCACATAGCGAGATCGCTAGCGAGATCGCTGCTGAGTCACAAGTTTTGTGACGCAACAGCGACCTCCATAGCGATCTCGCTATGTGTGACACGTACCAGCGATCAGGCCCCTGCTGCGAGATCGCTGGTCGTGTCAGAATGGCCTGGACCTTTTTTTGGTCGTTGAGGCCCCGCTGACATCGCTGAATCGGTGTGTGTGACACCGATCCAGCGATGTCTTCACTGGTAACCAGGGTAAACATCGGGTTACTAAGCGCAGGGCCGCGCTTAGTAACCCGATGTTTACCCTGGTTACCAAAAAAAACAAACAGTACATACTCGCCTTTCGGTGTCCCTTGCCGTCTGCTTCCTGCTCTCACTGACTCCCGGCCGTACAGTGAGAAGTGAGAGCACAGCAGTGACGTCACCGCTGCGCTCTGCTCTCACAGTACGGCGGCTCAGTCAGAGCAGGAAGCAGACGGCAAGGGACACCGAAAGGCGAGTATGTAGTGTTTGTTTTTTTTTGTAACCAGGGTAAACATCGGGTTACTAAGCGCGGCCCTGCGCTTAGTAACCCGATGTTTACCCTGGTTACCGGGTGCTGCAGGGGGACTTCGGCATCGTTGAAGACAGTTTCAACGATGCCGAAGTCGTTCCCCTGATCGTTGGTCGCTGGGGAGAGCGGTCTGTGTGACAGCTCCCCAGCGACCACACAGCGACTTACCAACGATCACGGCCAGGTCGTATCGCTGGTCGTGATCGTTGGTAAATCGCTTAGTGAGACGGGGCCTTTACTTTTGCACACGGGGCCAAGGGCGCCCTTACTTTTGCACACGGGGCCGGGGGCGCCATTACTTTTGCACACGGGGCCGGGGGCGCCATTACTTTTGCACACGGGGCCGGGGGTGCCATTACTTTTGCACACGGGTCCGGGGGCGCCATTACTTTTGCACACGGGGCCGGGGGCGCCATTACTTTTGCACACGGGGCCGGAGGCGCCATTACTTTTGCACAAGGGGCCGGGGGTGCCATTACTTTTGCACACGGGGCCGGGGGCGCGCTTACTTTTGCACACGGGGCCGGGGGCGTGCTTACTTTTGCACACGGGGCCGGGGGCGCGCTTACTTTTGCACACGGGGCCGGGGGCGCGCTTACTTTTGCACACGGGGCCGGGGGCGCGCTTACTTTTGCACACGGGGCCAAGGGCGCGCTTACTTTTGCACACGGGGCCGGGGGCGCCATTACTTTTGCACACGGGGCCGGGTGCGCCATTACTTTTGCACACGGGGCCGCCATTACTTTTGCACACGGGGCCGGGGGCGCCATTACTTTTGCACACAGGGCCGGGGGCGCCATTACTTTTGCACACGGGGCCGGGGGCGCGCTTACTTTTGCACACGGGGACGGGGGCGCGCTTACTTTTGCACACGGGGCCGGGGGCGCGCTTACTTTTGCACACGGGGCCGGGGGCGCCATTACTTTTGCACACGGGGCCGCCATTACTTTTGCACACGGGGCCGGGGGCGCCATCACTTTTGCACACGGGGCCGGGGGCGCACTTACTTTTGCACACGGGTCCGGGGGCGTCATTACTTTTGCACACGGGGCCGGGGGCGTCATTACTTTTGCACACGGGGCCGGGGGCGCCATTACTTTTGCACACGGGGCCGGGGGCGCCATTACTTTTGCACACGGGGCCGGGGGCGCCATTACTTTTGCACACGGGGCCGGGGGCGCCATTACTTTTGCACACGGGGCCGGGGGCGCCATTACTTTTGCACACGGGGCCGGGGGCGCCATTACTTTTGCACACGGGGATGGGGGCGCGCTTACTTTTGCACACGGGGCCGGGGGCGCCATTACTTTTGCACACGGGGACGGGGGCGCGCTTACTTTTGCACACGGGGCCGGGGGCGCGCTTACTTTTGCACACGGGGCCGGGGGCGCGCTTACTTTTGCACACGGGGCCGGGGGCGCCATTACTTTTGCACACGGGGCCGGGGGCGCCATTACTTTTGCACACGGGGCCGGGGGCGCCATTACTTTTGCACACGGGGCCGGGGGCGCCATTACTTTTGCACACGGGGCCGGGGGCGCCATAACTTTTGCACACGGGGCCGGAGGCGCCATTACTTTTGCACAAGGGGCCGGGGGTGCCATTACTTTTGCACACGGGGCCGGGGGCGCGCTTACTTTTGCACATGGGGCCGGGGGCGCGCTTACTTTTGCACACGGGGCCGGGGGCGCGCTTACTTTTGCACATGGGGCCGGGGGCGCGCTTACTTTTGCACACGGGGCCGGGGGCGCGCTTACTTTTGCACAAGGGGCCAAGGGCGCGCTTACTTTTGCACACGGGGCCGGGGGCGCCATTACTTTTGCACACGGGGCCGGGTGCGCCATTACTTTTGCACACGGGGCCGCCATTACTTTTGCACACGGGGCCGGGGGCGCCATTACTTTTGCACACGGGGCCGGGGGCGCCATTACTTTTGCACACGGGGCCGGAGGCGCCATTACTTTTGCACAAGGGGCCGGGGGTGCCATTACTTTTGCACACGGTGCCGGGGGCGCACTTACTTTTGCACACGGGGCCGGGGGCGTGCTTACTTTTGCACACGGGGCCGGGGGCGCGCTTACTTTTGCACATGGGGCCGGGGGCGCGCTTACTTTTGCACACGGGGCCGGGGGCGCGCTTACTTTTGCACATGGGGCCAAGGGCGCGCTTACTTTTGCACACGGGGCCGGGGGCGCCATTACTTTTGCACACGGGGCCGGGTGCGCCATTACTTTTGCACACGGGGCCGCCATTACTTTTGCACACGGGGCCGGGGGCGCCATTACTTTTGCACACGGGGCCGGGGGCGCGCTTACTTTTGCACACGGGGACGGGGGCGCGCTTACTTTTGCACACGGGGCCGGGGGCGCGCTTACTTTTGCACACGGGGCCGGGGGCGCCATTACTTTTGCACACGGGGCCGCCATTACTTTTGCACACGGGGCCGGGGGCGCCATCACTTTTGCACACAGGGCCGGGGGCGCACTTACTTTTGCACACGGGTCCGGGGGCGTCATTACTTTTGCACACGGGGCCGGGGCGTCATTACTTTTGCACACGGGGCCGGGGGCGCCATTACTTTTGCACACGGGGCCGGGGGCGCCATTACTTTTGCACACGGGGCCGGGGGCGCCATTACTTTTGCACACGGGGCCGGGGGCGCCATTACTTTTGCACACGGGGCCGGGGGCGCCATTACTTTTGCACACGGGGCCGGGGGCGCGCTTACTTTTGCACACGGGGACGGGGGCGCGCTTACTTTTGCACACGGGGCCGGGGGCGCGCTTACTTTTGCACACGGGGCCGGGGGCGCCATTACTTTTGCACACGGGGCCGCCATTACTTTTGCACACGGGTCCGGGGGCGTCATTACTTTTGCACACGGGGCCGGGGGCGCCATTACTTTTGCACACGGGGCCGGGGGCGCCATTACTTTTGCACACGGGGCCGGGGGCGCCATTACTTTTGCACACGGGGCCGGGGGCGCCATTACTTTTGCACACGGGGCCGGGGGCGCCATTACTTTTGCACACGGGGCCGGGGGCACCATTACTTTTGCACACGGGGCCGGGGGCGCCATTACTTTTGCACACGGGGCTGGGGGCGCCATTACTTTTGCACACGGGGCCGGGGGCGCACTTACTTTTGCACACGGGGCCGGGGGCGCACTTACTTTTGCACACGGGGCCGGGGGTGCCATTACTTTTGCACACGGGGCCGGGGGCGTGCTTACTTTTGCACACGGGGCCGGGGGCACCATAACTTTTGCACACGGGGCCGGAGGCGCCATTACTTTTGCACACGGGGCCGGGGGCGCCATAACTTTTGCACACGGGGCCGGAGGCGCCATTACTTTTGCACAAGGGGCCGGGGGTGCCATTACTTTTGCACACGGGGCCGGGGGCGCGCTTACTTTTGCACACGGGGCCGGGGGCGCGCTTACTTTTGCACACGGGGCCGGGGGCGTGCTTACTTTTGCACACGGGGCCGGGGGCGCGCTTACTTTTGCACATGGGGCCGGGGGCGCGCTTACTTTTGCACACGGGGCCGGGGGCGCGCTTACTTTTGCACATGGGGCCAAGGGCGCGCTTACTTTTGCACACGGGGCCGGGGGCGCCATTACTTTTGCACACGGGGCCGGGTGCGCCATTACTTTTGCACACGGGGCCGCCATTACTTTTGCACACGGGGCCGGGGGCGCCATTACTTTTGCACACGGGGCCGGGGGCGCCATTACTTTTGCACACGGGGCCGGGGGCGCGCTTACTTTTGCACACGGGGACGGGGGCGCGCTTACTTTTGCACACGGGGCCGGGGGCGCGCTTACTTTTGCACACGGGGCCGGGGGCGCCATTACTTTTGCACACGGGGCCGCCATTACTTTTGCACACGGGGCCGGGGGCGCCATCACTTTTGCACACGGGGCCGGGGGCGCACTTACTTTTGCACACGGGTCCGGGGGCGTCATTACTTTTGCACACGGGGCCGGGGGCGTCATTACTTTTGCACACGGGGCCGGGGGCGCCATTACTTTTGCACACGGGGCCGGGGGCGCCATTACTTTTGCACACGGGGCCGGGGGCGCCATTACTTTTGCACACGGGGCCGGGGGCGCCATTACTTTTGCACACGGGGCCGGGGGCGCCATTACTTTTGCACACGGGGCCGGGGGCGCGCTTACTTTTGCACACGGGGACGGGGGCGCGCTTACTTTTGCACACGGGGCCGGGGGCGCGCTTACTTTTGCACACGGGGCCGGGGGCGCCATTACTTTTGCACACGGGGCCGCCATTACTTTTGCACACGGGTCCGGGGGCGTCATTACTTTTGCACACGGGGCCGGGGGCGCCATTACTTTTGCACACGGGGCCGGGGGCGCCATTACTTTTGCACACGGGGCCGGGGGCGCCATTACTTTTGCACACGGGGCCGGGGGCGCCATTACTTTTGCACACGGGGCCGGGGGCGCCATTACTTTTGCACACGGGGCCGGGGGCGCCATTACTTTTGCACACGGGGCCGGGGGCACCATTACTTTTGCACACGGGGCCGGGGGCGCCATTACTTTTGCACACGGGGCCGGGGGCGCCATTACTTTTGCACACGGGGCCGGGGGCGCACTTACTTTTGCACACGGGGCCGGGGGCGCACTTACTTTTGCACACGGGGCCGGGGGTGCCATTACTTTTGCACACGGGGCCGGGGGCGTGCTTACTTTTGCACACGGGGCCGGGGGCGCCATAACTTTTGCACACGGGGCCGGAGGCGCCATTACTTTTGCACACGGGGCCGGGGGCGCCATAACTTTTGCACACGGGGCCGGAGGCGCCATTACTCTTGCACAAGGGGCCGGGGGTGCCATTACTTTTGCACACGGGGCCGGGGGCGCGCTTACTTTTGCACACGGGGCCGGGGGCGTGCTTACTTTTGCACACGGGGCCGGGGGCGCGCTTACTTTTGCACATGTGGCCGGGGGCGCGCTTACTTTTGCACACGGGGCCGGGGGCGCGCTTACTTTTGCACATGGGGCCAAGGGCGCGCTTACTTTTGCACACGGGGCCGGGGGCGCCATTACTTTTGCACACGGGGCCGGGTGCGCCATTACTTTTGCACACGGGGCCGCCATTACTTTTGCACACGGGGCCGGGGGCGCCATTACTTTTGCACACGGGGCCGGGGGCGCCATTACTTTTGCACACGGGGCCGGAGGCGCCATTACTTTTGCACAAGGGGCCGGGGGTGCCATTACTTTTGCACACGGGGCCGGGGGCGCGCTTACTTTTGCACACGGGGCCGGGGGCGTGCTTACTTTTGCACACGGGGCCGGGGGCGCGCTTACTTTTGCACATGGGGCCGGGGGCGCGCTTACTTTTGCACACGGGGCCGGGGGCGCACTTACTTTTGCACACGGGTCCGGGGGCGTCATTACTTTTGCACACGGGGCCGGGGGCGCCATTACTTTTGCACACGGGGCCGGGGGCGCCATTACTTTTGCACACGGGGCCGGGGGCGCCATTACTTTTGCACACGGGGCCGGGGGCGCCATTACTTTTGCACACGGGGCCGGGGGCGCCATTACTTTTGCACACGGGGCCGGGGGCGCCATTACTTTTGCACACGGGGCCGGGGGCACCATTACTTTTGCACACGGGGCCGGGGGCGCCATTACTTTTGCACACGGGGCCGGGGGCGCCATTACTTTTGCACACGGGGCCGGGGGCGCACTTACTTTTGCACACGGGGCCGGGGGCGCACTTACTTTTGCACACGGGGCCGGGGGTGCCATTACTTTTGCACACGGGGCCGGGGGCGTGCTTACTTTTGCACACGGGGCCGGGGGCGCCATAACTTTTGCACACGGGGCCGGAGGCGCCATTACTTTTGCACACGGGGCCGGGGGCGCCATAACTTTTGCACACGGGGCCGGAGGCGCCATTACTTTTGCACAAGGGGCCGGGGGTGCCATTACTTTTGCACACGGGGCCGGGGGCGCGCTTACTTTTGCACACGGGGCCGGGGGCGTGCTTACTTTTGCACACGGGGCCGGGGGCGCGCTTACTTTTGCACATGTGGCCGGGGGCGCGCTTACTTTTGCACACGGGGCCGGGGGCGCGCTTACTTTTGCACATGGGGCCAAGGGCGCGCTTACTTTTGCACACGGGGCCGGGGGCGCCATTACTTTTGCACACGGGGCCGGGTGCGCCATTACTTTTGCACACGGGGCCGCCATTACTTTTGCACACGGGGCCGGGGGCGCCATTACTTTTGCACACGGGGCCGGGGGCGCCATTACTTTTGCACACGGGGCCGGAGGCGCCATTACTTTTGCACAAGGGGCCGGGGGTGCCATTACTTTTGCACACGGGGCCGGGGGCGCGCTTACTTTTGCACACGGGGCCGGGGGCGTGCTTACTTTTGCACACGGGGCCGGGGGCGCGCTTACTTTTGCACATGGGGCCGGGGGCGCGCTTACTTTTGCACACGGGGCCGGGGGCGCGCTTACTTTTGCACATGGGGCCAAGGGCGCGCTTACTTTTGCACACGGGGCCGGGGGCGCCATTACTTTTGCACACGGGGCCGGGTGCGCCATTACTTTTGCACACGGGGCCGCCATTACTTTTGCACACGGGGCCGGGGGCGCCATTACTTTTGCACACGGGGCCGGGGGCGCCATTACTTTTGCACACGGGGCCGGGGGCGCGCTTACTTTTGCACACGGGGACGGGGGCGCGCTTACTTTTGCACACGGGGCCGGGGGCGCGCTTACTTTTGCACACGGGGCCGGGGGCGCCATTACTTTTGCACACGGGGCCGCCATTACTTTTGCACACGGGGCCGGGGGCGCCATCACTTTTGCACACGGGGCCGGGGGCGCACTTACTTTTGCACACGGGTCCGGGGGCGTCATTACTTTTGCACACGGGGCCGGGGGCGTCATTACTTTTGCACACGGGGCCGGGGGCGCCATTACTTTTGCACACGGGGCCGGGGGCGCCATTACTTTTGCACACGGGGCCGGGGGCGCCATTACTTTTGCACACGGGGCCGGGGGCGCCATTACTTTTGCACACGGGGCCGGGGGCGCCATTACTTTTGCACACGGGGCCGGGGGCGCGCTTACTTTTGCACACGGGGACGGGGGCGCGCTTACTTTTGCACACGGGGCCGGGGGCGCGCTTACTTTTGCACACGGGGCCGGGGGCGCCATTACTTTTGCACACGGGGCCGCCATTACTTTTGCACACGGGTCCGGGGGCGTCATTACTTTTGCACACGGGGCCGGGGGCGCCATTACTTTTGCACACGGGGCCGGGGGCGCCATTACTTTTGCACACGGGGCCGGGGGCGCCATTACTTTTGCACACGGGGCCGGGGGCGCCATTACTTTTGCACACGGGGCCGGGGGCGCCATTACTTTTGCACACGGGGCCGGGGGCGCCATTACTTTTGCACACGGGGCCGGGGGCACCATTACTTTTGCACACGGGGCCGGGGGCGCCATTACTTTTGCACACGGGGCCGGGGGCGCCATTACTTTTGCACACGGGGACGGGGGCGCCATTACTTTTGCACACGGGGACGGGGGCACGCTTACTTTTGCACACGGGGCCGGGGGCGCCATTACTTTTGCACACGGGGCCGGGGGCGCCATTACTTTTGCACACGGGGCCGCCATTACTTTTGCACACGGGGACGGGGGCGCCATTACTTTTGCACACGGGGACGGGGGCGCCATTACTTTTGCACACGGGGACGGGGGCACGCTTACTTTTGCACACGGGGCCGGGGGCGCCATTACTTTTGCACACGGGGCCGGGGGCTCCATTACTTTTGCACACAGGGCCGGGGGCGCCATTACTTTTGCACACGGGGCCGGGGGCGCCATTACTTTTGCACACGGGGCCGCCATTACTTTTGCACACGGGGCCGGGGGCGCCATTACTTTTGCACACGGGGCCGGGGGCGCCATTACTTTTGCACACGGGGCCGGGGGCGCCATTACTTTTGCACACGGGGCCGGGGGCGCCATTACTTTTGCACACGGGGCCGGGGGCGCCATTACTTTTGCACACGGGGCCGGGGGCGCCATTACTTTTGCACACGGGGCCGGGGGCTCCATTACTTTTGCACACGGGGCCGGGGGCGCCATTACTTTTGCACACGGGGCCGGGGGCGCCATTACTTTTGCACACGGGGCCGGGTGCGCCATTACTTTTGCACAAGGGGCCGGGGGCGCCATTACTTTTGCACACGGGGCCGGGGTCGCCATTACTTTTGCACACGGGGCCGGGGGCGCCATTACTTTTGCACACGGGGCCGGGGGCGCCATTACTTTTGCACACGGGGACGGGGGCGCCATTACTTTTGCACACGGGGACGGGGGCGCCATTACTTTTGGGGACGGGGGCGCCATTACTTTTGCACACGGGGACGGGGGCGCCATTACTTTTGCACACGGGGACGGGGGCGCGCTTACTTTTGCACACGGGGCCGGGGGCGTGCACTTTTGCACACGGGGCCAAGGGCGCGCTTACTTTTGCACACGGGGCCGGGGGCGCCATTACTTTTGCACACGGGGCCGGGGGGCGCCATTACTTTTGCACACGGGGCCGGGGGCGCCATTACTTTTGCACACGGGGCGCCATTACTTTTGCACACGGGGCCGGGGGCGCCATTACTTTTGCACACGGGGCCGGGGGCGCCATTACTTTTGCACACGGGGCCGGGGGCGCCATTACTTTTGCACACGGGGCCGGGGGCCCCATTACTTTTGCACACGGAGCCGGGGGCGCCATTACTTTTGCACACGGGGACGGGGGCGCCATTACTTTTGCACACGGGGACGGGGGCGCCATTACTTTTGCACACGGGGACGGGGGCGCCATTACTTTTGCACACGGGGACGGGGGCGCCATTACTTTTGCACACGGGGCCGGGTGCACCATTACTTTTGCACAAGGGGCCGGGGGCGCCATTACTTTTGCACACGGGGCCGGGGGCGCCATTACTTTTGCACACGGGGCCGGGGGCGCCATTACTTTTGCACACGGGGCCGGGGGCGCGCTTACTTTTGCACACGGGGCCGGGGGCGCGCTTACTTTTGCACACGGGGCCGGGGGCGCGCTTACTTTTGCACACGGGGCCGGGGGCGCGCTTACTTTTGCACACGGGGCCGGGGGCGCGTTTACTTTTGCACACGGGGCCGGGGGCGCCATTACTTTTGCACACGGGGACGGGGGCGCCATTACTTTTGCACACGGGGACGGGGGCACGCTTACTTTTGCACACGGGGCCGGGGGCGCGCTTACTTTTGCACACGGGGCCGGGGGCGCGCTTACTTTTGCACACGGGGCCGGGGGCGCGCTTACTTTTGCACACGGGGCCGGGGGCGCCATTACTTTTGCACACGGGGCCGGGGGCGCCATTACTTTTGCACACGGGGCCGGGGGCGCCATTACTTTTGCACACGGGGCCGGGGGCGCCATTACTTTTGCACACGGGGCCGGGGGCGCCATTACTTTTGCACACGGGGCCGGAGGCGCCATTACTTTTGCACACGGGGCCGGGGGCGCCATTACTTTTGCACACGGGGCCGGGTGCACCATTACTTTTGCACACGGGGCCGGGGGCGCCATTACTTTTGCACACGGGGCCGGGGGCGCCATTACTTTTGCACACGGGGCCGGGGGCGCGCTTACTTTTGCACACGGGGCCGGGGGCGCGCTTACTTTTGCACACGGGGCCAAGGGCGCGCTTACTTTTGCACACGGGGCCGGGGGCGCCATTACTTTTGCACACGGGGCCGGGGGCGCCATTAGTTTTGCACACGGGGCCGGGGGCGCCATTAGTTTTGCACACGGGGACGGGGGCACCATTACTTTTGCACATGGGGACGGGGGCACCATTACTTTTGCACACGGGGACGGGGGCGCCATTACTTTTGCACACGGGACGGGGGCGCCATTACTATCGCACACGGGGACGGGGGCGCCATTACTTTTGCACACGGGGACGGGGGCGCCATTACTTTTGCACACGGGGACGGGGGCGCAATTACTTTTGCACACGGGGACGGGGGCGCGCTTACTTTTGCACACGGGGCCGGGGGCGCGCTTACTTTTGCACACGGGGCCGGGGGCGCGCTTACTTTTGCACACGGGGCCGGGGGCGCCATTACTTTTGCACACGGGGCCGGGGGCGCCATTACTTTTGCACACGGGGCCGGGGGCGCCATTACTTTTGCACACGGGGCCGGGGGCGCCATTACTTTTGCACACGGGGCCGGGGGCGCCATTACTTTTGCACACGGGGTCGGGGGCGCCATTACTTTTGCACACGGGACCGGGGGCGCCATTACTTTTGCACACGGGACCGGGGGCGCCATTACTTTTGCACACGGGGCCGGGGGCGCCATTACTTTTGCACACGGGGACGGGGGCGCCATTACTTTTGCACACGGGGACGGGGGCGCGCTTACTTTTGCACACGGGGACGGGGGCGCGCTTACTTTTGCACACGGGGCCGGGGGCGCCATTACTTTTGCACACGGGGCCGGGGGCGCCATTACTTTTGCACACGGGGCCGGGGGCGCCATTACTTTTGCACACGGGGCCGGGGGCGCCATTACTTTTGCACACGGGGCCGGGGGCGCCATTACTTTTGCACACGGGGCCGGGGGCGCCATTACTTTTGCACACGGGGCCGGGGGCGCCATTACTTTTGCACACGGGGCCGGGGGCGCCATTACTTTTGCACACGGGTCCGGGGGCGTCATTACTTTTGCACACGGGGCCGGGGGCGCCATTACTTTTGCACACGGGGCCGGGGGCGCCATTACTTTTGCACACGGGGCCGGGGGCGCCATTACTTTTGCACACGGGGCCGGGGGCGCCATTACTTTTGCACACGGGGCCGGGGGCGCCATTACTTTTGCACACGGGGCCGGGGGCGCCATTACTTTTGCACACGGGGCCGGGGGCACCATTACTTTTGCACACGGGGCCGGGGGCGCCATTACTTTTGCACACGGGGCCGGGGGCGCCATTACTTTTGCACACGGGGACGGGGGCGCCATTACTTTTGCACACGGGGACGGGGGCACGCTTACTTTTGCACACGGGGCCGGGGGCGCCATTACTTTTGCACACGGGGCCGGGGGCGCCATTACTTTTGCACACGGGGCCGCCATTACTTTTGCACACGGGGACGGGGGCGCCATTACTTTTGCACACGGGGACGGGGGCGCCATTACTTTTGCACACGGGGACGGGGGCACGCTTACTTTTGCACACGGGGCCGGGGGCGCCATTACTTTTGCACACGGGGCCGGGGGCTCCATTACTTTTGCACACAGGGCCGGGGGCGCCATTACCTTTGCACACGGGGCCGGGGGCGCCATTACTTTTGCACACGGGGCCGCCATTACTTTTGCACACGGGGCCGGGGGCGCCATTACTTTTGCACACGGGGCCGGGGGCGCCATTACTTTTGCACACGGGGCCGGGGGCGCCATTACTTTTGCACACGGGGCCGGGGGCGCCATTACTTTTGCACACGGGGCCGGGGGCGCCATTACTTTTGCACACGGGGCCGGGGGCTCCATTACTTTTGCACACGGGGCCGGGGGCGCCATTACTTTTGCACACGGGGCCGGGGGCGCCATTACTTTTGCACACGGGGCCGGGTGCGCCATTACTTTTGCACAAGGGGCCGGGGGCGCCATTACTTTTGCACACGGGGCCGGGGT
Organism: Ranitomeya variabilis; assembly: GCF_051348905.1. Taxonomy (NCBI): domain Eukaryota; kingdom Metazoa; phylum Chordata; class Amphibia; order Anura; family Dendrobatidae; genus Ranitomeya; species Ranitomeya variabilis. The sequence goes on from NC_135239.1 coordinate 134,047,885, forward strand.
CGCCATTACTTTTGCACACGGGGCCGGGGGCGCCATTACTTTTGCACACGGGGCCGGGGGCGCCATTACTTTTGCACACGGGGACGGGGGCGCCATTACTTTTGCACACGGGGACGGGGGCGCCATTACTTTTGGGGACGGGGGCGCCATTACTTTTGCACACGGGGACGGGGGCGCCATTACTTTTGCACACGGGGACGGGGGCGCGCTTACTTTTGCACACGGGGCCGGGGGCGTGCACTTTTGCACACGGGGCCAAGGGCGCGCTTACTTTTGCACACGGGGCCGGGGGCGCCATTACTTTTGCACACGGGGCCGGGGGGCGCCATTACTTTTGCACACGGGGCCGGGGGCGCCATTACTTTTGCACACGGGGCGCCATTACTTTTGCACACGGGGCCGGGGGCGCCATTACTTTTGCACACGGGGCCGGGGGCGCCATTACTTTTGCACACGGGGCCGGGGGCGCCATTACTTTTGCACACGGGGCCGGGGGCCCCATTACTTTTGCACACGGAGCCGGGGGCGCCATTACTTTTGCACACGGGGACGGGGGCGCCATTACTTTTGCACACGGGGACGGGGGCGCCATTACTTTTGCACACGGGGACGGGGGCGCCATTACTTTTGCACACGGGGACGGGGGCGCCATTACTTTTGCACACGGGGCCGGGTGCACCATTACTTTTGCACAAGGGGCCGGGGGCGCCATTACTTTTGCACACGGGGCCGGGGGCGCCATTACTTTTGCACACGGGGCCGGGGGCGCCATTACTTTTGCACACGGGGCCGGGGGCGCGCTTACTTTTGCACACGGGGCCGGGGGCGCGCTTACTTTTGCACACGGGGCCGGGGGCGCGCTTACTTTTGCACACGGGGCCGGGGGCGCGCTTACTTTTGCACACGGGGCCGGGGGCGCGTTTACTTTTGCACACGGGGCCGGGGGCGCCATTACTTTTGCACACGGGGACGGGGGCGCCATTACTTTTGCACACGGGGACGGGGGCACGCTTACTTTTGCACACGGGGCCGGGGGCGCGCTTACTTTTGCACACGGGGCCGGGGGCGCGCTTACTTTTGCACACGGGGCCGGGGGCGCGCTTACTTTTGCACACGGGGCCGGGGGCGCCATTACTTTTGCACACGGGGACGGGGGCGCCATTACTTTTGCACACGGGGCCGGGGGCGCCATTACTTTTGCACACGGGGCCGGGGGCGCCATTACTTTTGCACACGGGGCCGGGGGCGCCATTACTTTTGCACACGGGGCCGGGGGCGCCATTACTTTTGCACACGGGGCCGGAGGCGCCATTACTTTTGCACACGGGGCCGGGGGCGCCATTACTTTTGCACACGGGGCCGGGTGCACCATTACTTTTGCACACGGGGCCGGGGGCGCCATTACTTTTGCACACGGGGCCGGGGGCGCCATTACTTTTGCACACGGGGCCGCGCTTACTTTTGCACACGGGGCCGGGGGCGCGCTTACTTTTGCACACGGGGCCGGGGGCGCGCTTACTTTTGCACACGGGGCCAAGGGCGCGCTTACTTTTGCACACGGGGCCGGGGGCGCCATTACTTTTGCACACGGGGCCGGGGGCGCCATTAGTTTTGCACACGGGGCCGGGGGCGCCATTAGTTTTGCACACGGGGACGGGGGCACCATTACTTTTGCACACGGGGACGGGGGCACCATTACTTTTGCACACGGGGACGGGGGCGCCATTACTTTTGCACACGGGACGGGGGCGCCATTACTTTCGCACACGGGGACGGGGGCGCCATTACTTTTGCACACGGGGACGGGGGCGCCATTACTTTTGCACACGGGGACGGGGGCGCAATTACTTTTGCACACGGGGACGGGGGCGCGCTTACTTTTGCACACGGGGCCGGGGGCGCGCTTACTTTTGCACACGGGGCCGGGGGCGCGCTTACTTTTGCACACGGGGCCGGGGGCGCCATTACTTTTGCACACGGGGCCGGGGGCGCCATTACTTTTGCACACGGGGCCGGGGGCGCCATTACTTTTGCACACGGGGCCGGGGGCGCCATTACTTTTGCACACGGGGCCGGGGGCGCCATTACTTTTGCACACGGGGTCGGGGGCGCCATTACTTTTGCACACGGGACCGGGGGCGCCATTACTTTTGCACACGGGACCGGGGGCGCCATTACTTTTGCACACGGGGCCGGGGGCGCCATTACTTTTGCACACGGGGACGGGGGCGCCATTACTTTTGCACACGGGGACGGGGGCGCGCTTACTTTTGCACACGGGGACGGGGGCGCGCTTACTTTTGCACACGGGGCCGGGGGCGCCATTACTTTTGCACACGGGGCCGGGGGCGCCATTACTTTTGCACACGGGGCCGGGGGCGCCATTACTTTTGCACACGGGGCCGGGGGCGCCATTACTTTTGCACACGGGGCCGGGGGCGCCATTACTTTTGCACACGGGGCCGGGGGCGCCATTACTTTTGCACACGGGGCCGGGGGCGCCATTACTTTTGCACACGGGGCCGGGGGCGCCATTACTTTTGCACACGGGGCCGGGGGCGCCATTACTTTTGCACACGGGGCCGGGGGCACCATTACTTTTGCACACGGGACCGGGGGCGCCATTACTTTTGCACACGGGGCCGGGGGCGCCATTACTTTTGCACACGGGGCCGGGGGCGCCATTACTTTTGCACACGGGGCCGGGGGCGCGCTTACTTTTGCACACGGGGCCGGGGGCGTGCTTACTTTTGCACACGGGGTCGGGGGGGCACTTACTTTTCACACACGGGGCCGGGGGGGCACTTACTTTTCACACACGGGATGAGAGGGTGTCATAGTCACTTTATTCTGATGTTTGACTTTGATAAATGATCATGTCCTAAAATGGACACCGTACATTTTCATAGCTGCCATCTTTGGAAGGTCAAGTTGGGGGTAATGGAAAGTTCGCCATTATTTCCTATGGGAAATTTTTTTTTTTAAATGCGATTTAAATAAAATCTACATATCGGATCGACTATAAAAGTCATAGCACACCTGTCCCCACCGAGGCCTTCGAAACGCCGCCTGAACGGGGTCTCTGCGCCGAGCGGTTCGGGCCGCATTAATTGCGGAAAACGCGGAGAAGAAGAAGAATAATAATAATAAAATATAAGAAATCGGATTACAATATGTTGCTTGAACCTAGGAGGTTCAAGCACCATAATAATAATAATAAGAAAATATAAGAAATCGGATTACAATATGTTGCTTGAACCTAGGAGGTTCAAGCACCATAAATATAAGAAATCGGATTACAATATGTTGCTTGAACCTAGGAGGTTCAAGCACCATAATAATAAAATATAAGAAATCGGATTACAATATGTTGCTTGAACCTAGGAGGTTCAAGCACCATAACTAGATGGGCATTTCCTGAAGGAAATACATGGTGCTTGAACAGCGCTGCCAGCTTTACAGCAGCACTTCACACACCAGGGGAGCACTTACTTTTGCACACCCGGGACCGGGGCGCACTTACTTTTGCACACGGGGCCGGGGGCGCGCTTACTTTTGCACACAGGGCCGGGGGCGCGCTTACTTTTGCACACGGGGCCGGGGGCGCGCACTTTTGCACACGGGGCCAAGGGTGCGCTTACTTTTGCACACGGGGCCGGGGGTGCCATTACTTTTGCACACGGGGCCGGGGGCGCGCACTTTTGCACACGGGGCCAAGGGCGCGCTTACTTTTGCACACGGGGCCGGGGGTGCCATTACTTTTGCACACGGGGCCGGGGGCGTCATTACTTTTGCACACGGGGCCGGGGGCGCCATTACTTTTGCACACGGGGCCGGGGGCGCCATTATTTTTGCACACGGGGCCGGGGGCACCATTACTTTTGCACACGGGACCGGGGGCGCCATTACTTTTGCACACGGGGCCGGGGGCGCCATTACTTTTGCACACGGGGCCGGGGGCGCCATTACTTTTGCACACGGGGCCGGGGGCGCGCTTACTTTTGCACACGGGGCCGGGGGCGTGCTTACTTTTGCACACGGGGTCGGGGGGGCACTTACTTTTCACACACGGGGCCGGGGGGGCACTTACTTTTCACACACGGGATGAGAGGGTGTCATAGTCACTTTATTCTGATGTTTGACTTTGATAAATGATCATGTCCTAAAATGGACACCGTACATTTTCATAGCTGCCATCTTTGGAAGGTCAAGTTGGGGGTAATGGAAAGTTCGCCATTATTTCCTATGGGAAATTTTTTTTTTTAAATGCGATTTAAATAAAATCTACATATCGGATCGACTATAAAAGTCATAGCACACCTGTCCCCACCGAGGCCTTCGAAACGCCGCCTGAACGGGGTCTCTGCGCCGAGCGGTTCGGGCCGCATTAATTGCGGAAAACGCGGAGAAGAAGAAGAATAATAATAATAAAATATAAGAAATCGGATTACAATATGTTGCTTGAACCTAGGAGGTTCAAGCACCATAATAATAATAATAAGAAAATATAAGAAATCGGATTACAATATGTTGCTTGAACCTAGGAGGTTCAAGCACCATAAATATAAGAAATCGGATTACAATATGTTGCTTGAACCTAGGAGGTTCAAGCACCATAATAATAAAATATAAGAAATCGGATTACAATATGTTGCTTGAACCTAGGAGGTTCAAGCACCATAACTAGATGGGCATTTCCTGAAGGAAATACATGGTGCTTGAACAGCGCTGCCAGCTTTACAGCAGCACTTCACACACCAGGGGAGCACTTACTTTTGCACACCCGGGACCGGGGCGCACTTACTTTTGCACACGGGGCCGGGGGCGCGCTTACTTTTGCACACAGGGCCGGGGGCGCGCTTACTTTTGCACACGGGGCCGGGGGCGCGCACTTTTGCACACGGGGCCAAGGGCGCGCTTACTTTTGCACACGGGGCCGGGGGTGCCATTACTTTTGCACACGGGGCCGGGGGCGCGCACTTTTGCACACGGGGCCAAGGGCGCGCTTACTTTTGCACACGGGGCCGGGGGTGCCATTACTTTTGCACACGTTGCCGGGGGCGTCATTACTTTTGCACACGGGGCCGGGGGCGCCATTACTTTTGCACACGGGGCCGGGGGCGCCATTATTTTTGCACACGGGGCCGGGGGCGCCATTACTTTTGCACACGGGGCCGGGGGCACCATTACTTTTGCACACGGGGCCGGGGGCGCACTTACTTTTGCACACGGGGCCGGGGGCACACTTACTTTTGCACACGGGGCCGGGGGCGCACTTACTTTTGCACACGGGGCCGGGGGCGCACTTACTTTTGCACACGGGGCCGGGAGGGCACTTACTTTTCACACACGGGGCCGGGGGGGCACTTACTTTTCACACACGGGGCCGGGTGGGCACTTACTTTTCACACACGGGGCCGGGGGGGGCACTTACTTTTGACACACGGGGCCGGGGGGCACTTACTTTTCACACACGGGGCCGGGGGGCACTTACTTTTCACACACGGGGCCGGGGGGCACTTACTTTTCACACACGGGGCCGGGGGGGCACTTACTTTTCACACACGGGGCCAGGGGGGCACTTACTTTTCACACACGGGGCCGGGGGGGCACTTACTTTTCACACACGGGGCCGGGGGGCACTTACTTTTCACACACGGGGCCGGGGGGCACTTACTTTTCACACACGGGACGGGAGGGTGTCATAGTCACTTTATTCTGATGTTTGACTTTGATAAATGATCATGTCCTAAAATGGACACCGTACATTTGCATAGCTGCCATCTTTGGAAGGTCAAGTTCGGGGTAATGGAAAGTTCGCCATTATTTCCTATGGGAAATTTTTTTTTTTAAATGCGATTTAAATAAAATCTACATATCGGATCGACTATAAAAGTCATAGCACACCTGTCCCCACCGAGGCCTTCGAAACGCCGCCTGAACGGGGTCTCTGCGCCGAGCGGTTCGGGCCGCATTAATTGCAGAAAACGCGGAGAAGAAGAAGAACTAGATGGGCATTTCCTGAAGGAAATACATGGTGCTTGAACAGCGCTGCCAGCTTTACAGCAGCACTTCACACACCAGGGGAGCACTTACTTTTGCACACCCGGGACCGGGGCGCACTTACTTTTGCACACGGGGCTGGGGGCGCGCTTACTTTTGCACACGGGGCCGGGGGCGCGCTTACTTTTGCACACGGGGCCAAGGGCGCCATTACTTTTGCACACGGGGCCGGGGGCGTGCTTACTTTTGCACACGGGGCCGGGGGAGCGCACTTTTGCACACGGGGCCAAGGGCGCGCTTACTTTTGCACACGGGGCCGGGGGGCGCCATTACTTTTGCACACGGGGCCGGGGGGCGCCATTACTTTTGCACACGGGGCCGGGGGGCGCCATTACTTTTGCACACTGGGCCGGGGGGCGCCATTACTTTTGCACACGGGGCCGGGGGGCGCCATTACTTTTGCACACGGGGCCGGGGGGCGCCATTACTTTTGCACACGGGGCCGGGGGCGCCATTACTTTTGCACACGGGGCCGGGGGCGCCATTACTTTTGCACACGGGGCCGGGGGCGCCATTACTTTTGCACACGGGGCCGGGGGCACCATTACTTTTGCACACGGGGCCGGGGGAGCGCACTTTTGCACACGGGGCCAAGGGCGCGCTTACTTTTGCACACGGGGCCGGGGGGCGCCATTACTTTTGCACACGGGGCCGGGGGGCGCCATTACTTTTGCACACGGGGCCGGGGGGCGCCATTACTTTTGCACACTGGGCCGGGGGGCGCCATTACTTTTGCACACGGGGCCGGGGGGCGCCATTACTTTTGCACACGGGGCCGGGGGGCGCCATTACTTTTGCACACGGGGCCGGGGGCGCCATTACTTTTGCACACGGGGCCGGGGGCGCCATTACTTTTGCACACGGGGCCGGGGGCGCCATTACTTTTGCACACGGGGCCGGGGGCACCATTACTTTTGCACACGGGGCCGGGGGCGCCATTACTTTTGCACACGGGGCCGGGGGCGCCATTACTTTTGCACACGGGGACGGGGGCGCCATTACTTTTGCACACGGGGACGGGGGCGCCATTACTTTTGCACACGGGGCCGGGGGCGCCATTACTTTTGCACACGGGGCCGGGGGCGCCATTACTTTTGCACACGGGGCCGGGGGCGCCATTACTTTTGCACACGGGGCCGGGGGCGCCATTACTTTTGCACACGGGGACGGGGGCGCCATTACTTTTGCACACGGGGCCGGGGGCGCGCTTACTTTTGCACACGGGGCCGGGGGCGCCATTACTTTTGCACACGGGGCCGGGGGCGCCATTACTTTTGCACACGGGGCCGGGGGCACCATTACTTTTGCACACGGGGCCGGGGGCGTCATTACTTTTGCACACGGGGCCGGGGGCACCATTACTTTTGCACACGGGGCCGGGGGCGCCATTACTTTTGCACACGGGGCCGGGGGCGCCATTACTTTTGCACACGGGGCCGGGGGCGCCATTATTTTGGACACGGGGCCGGGGGCGCCATTACTTTTGCACACGGGGCCGGGGGCGCCATTACTTTTGCACACGGGGCCGGGGGCGCCATTACTTTTGCACACGGGGCCGGGGGCGCCATTACTTTTGCACACGGGGCCGGGGGCGCCATTACTTTTGCACACGGGGCCGCCATTACTTTTGCACATGGGGCCGGAGACGCCATTACTTTTGCACACGGGGCCGGGGGCACCATTACTTTTGCACACGGGGCCGGGGGCGCACTTACTTTTGCACACGGGGACAGGGGCGCCATTACTTTTGCACACGGGGACGGGGGCGCCATTACTTTTGCACACGGGGACGGGGGCGCCATTACTTTTGCACACGGGGCCGGGGGCGCCACTACTTTTGCACACGGGGCCGGAGGCGCCATTACTTTTCCACAAGGGGCAGGGGGCGCCATTACTTTTGCACACGGGGCCGGGGGCGCCATTACTTTTGCACACGGGGCCGGGGGCGCCATTACTTTTGCACACGGGGACGGGGGCGCCATTACTTTTGCACACGGGGCCGGGGGCGCGCTTACTTTTGCACACGGGGCCGGGGGCGCCATTACTTTTGCACACGGGGCCGGGGGCGCCATTACTTTTGCACACGGGGCCGGGGGCACCATTACTTTTGCACACGGGGCCGGGGGCGTCATTACTTTTGCACACGGGGCCGGGGGCGCCATTACTTTTGCACACGGGGCCGGGGGCGCCATTACTTTTGCACACGGGGCCGGGGGCGCCATTACTTTTGCACACGGGGCCGGGGGCGCCATTATTTTGGACACGGGGCCGGGGGCGCCATTACTTTTGCACACGGGGCCGGGGGCGCCATTACTTTTGCACACGGGGCCGGGGGCGCCATTACTTTTGCACACGGGGCCGGGGGCGCCATTACTTTTGCACACGGGGCCGGGGGCGCCATTACTTTTGCACACGGGGCCGGGGGCGCCATTACTTTTGCACACGGGGCCGCCATTACTTTTGCACACGGGGCCGGAGACGCCATTACTTTTGCACACGGGGCCGGGGGCACCATTACTTTTGCACACGGGGCCGGGGGCGCGCTTACTTTTGCACACGGGGACAGGGGCGCCATTACTTTTGCACACGGGGACGGGGGCGCCATTACTTTTGCACACGGGGACGGGGGCGCCATTACTTTTGCACACGGGGCCGGGGGCGCCATTACTTTTGCACACGGGGCCGGGGGCGCCATTACTTTTGCACACGGGGCCGGGGGCGCCATTACTTTTGCACACGGGGCCGGAGACGCCATTACTTTTGCACACGGGGCCGGGGGCACCATTACTTTTGCACACGGGGCCGGGGGCGCGCTTACTTTTGCACACGGGGACAGGGGCGCCATTACTTTTGCACACGGGGACGGGGGCGCCATTACTTTTGCACACGGGGCCGGGGGCGCCATTACTTTTGCACACGGGGCCGGGGGCGCCATTACTTTTGCACACGGGGCCGGGGGCGCCATTACTTTTGCACACGGGGCCGGGGGCGCCATTACTTTTGCACACGGGGCCGGGGGCGCCATTACTTTTTCACACGGGGCCGGGGGCGCCTTTACTTTTGCACACGGGGCCGGGGGCGCCATTACTTTTGCACACGGGGCCGGGGGCGCCATTACTTTTGCACACGGGGCCGCCATTACTTTTGCACACGGGGGCGCCATTACTTTTGCACACGGGGCCGGGGGCGCCATTACTTTTGCACACGGGGGCGCCATTACTTTTGCACTCGGGGCCGGGGGCGCCATTACTTTTGCACTCGGGGCCGGGGGCGCCATTACTTTTGCACACGGGGCCGGGGGTGCCATTACTTTTGCACACGGGGCCGGGGGCGCCATTACTTTTGCACTCGGGACCGGGGGCGCCATTACTTTTGCACACGGGGCCGGGGGTGCCATTACTTTTGCACACGGGGCCGGGGGCGCGCTTACTTTTGCACACGGGGCCGGGGGCGCGCTTACTTTTGCACACGGGGCCGGGGGCGCGCTTACTTTTGCACACGGGGCCAAGGGCGCGCTTACTTTTGCACACGGGGCCGGGGGGCGCCATTACTTTTGCACACGGGGCCGGGGGCGCCATTACTTTTGCACACGGGCCTGGGGCGCCATTACTTTTGCACACGGGGCCGGGGGCGCCATTACTTTTGCACACGGGGCCGGGGGCACCATTACTTTTGCACACGGGGCCGGGGGCGCCATTACTTTTGCACACGGGGCCAGGGGCGCGCTTACTTTTGCACACGGGACCGGGGGCGCCCTTACTTTTGCACACGGGGACGGGGGCGCGCTTACTTTTGCACACGGGGCCGGGGGCGCCTTTACTTTTGCACACGGGGCCGGGGGCGCCATTACTTTTGCACACGGGGCCGGGGGCGCCATTACTTTTGCACACGGGGCCGGGGGCGCCATTACTTTTGCACACGGGGCCGGGGGCACCATTACTTTTGCACACGGGGCCGGGGGCGCCATTACTTTTGCACACGGGGCCGGGGGCGCCATTACTTTTGCACACGGGGCCGGAGGCGCCATTACTTTTCCACAAGTGGCCGGGGGCGCCATTACTTTTGCACACGGGGCCGGGGGCGCGCTTACTTTTGCACACGGGGCCGAGGGCGCGCTTACTTTTGCACACGGGGCCGGGGGCGCGCTTACTTTTGCACACGGGGCCAAGGGCGCGCTTACTTTTGCACACGGGGCCAAGGGCGCGCTTACTTTTGCACACGGGGCCGGGGGGCGCCATTACTTTTGCACACGGGGCCGGGGGCACCATTACTTTTGCACACGGGCCTGGGGCGCCATTACTTTTGCACACGGGGCCGGGGGCGCCATTACTTTTGCACACGGGGCCGGGGGTGCCATTACTTTTGCACACGGGGCTGGGGGCGCCATTACTTTTGCACACGGGGCCGGGGGCGCGCTTACTTTTGCACACGGGACCGGGGGCGCCCTTACTTTTGCACACGGGGACGGGGGCGCGCTTACTTTTGCACACGGGGCCGGGGGCACCATTACTTTTGCACACGGGGCCGGGGGCGCCATTACTTTTGCACACGGGGCCGGGGGCGCCATTACTTTTGCACACGGGGCCGGGGGCGCCATTACTTTTGCACACGGGGCCGGGGGCGCCATTACTTTTGCACACGGGGCCGGAGGCGCCATTACTTTTCCACAAGGGGCAGGGGGCGCCATTACTTTTGCACACGGGGTCGGGGGCGCGCTTACTTTTGCACACGGGGCCGAGGGTGCGCTTACTTTTGCACACGGGGCCGGAGGCGCGCTTACTTTTGCACACGGGGCCGGGGGCGCCATTACTTTTGCACACGGGGCCGGGGGCGCCATTACTTTTGCACACGGGACCGGGGGCGCCATTACTTTTGCACACGGGGCCGGGGGCGTCATTACTTTTGCACACGGGGCCGGGGGGCACTTACTTTTCACACACAGGGCCGGGGGGCACTTACTTTTCACACACGGGGCCGGGGGGGCACTTACTTTTCACACACGGGGTCGGGGGGCACTTACTTTTCACACACGGGGCCGGGGGGGGCACTTACTTTTCACACACGGGGCCGGGGGGCACTTACTTTTCACACACGGGACGAGAGGGTGTCATAGTCACTTTATTCTGATGTTTGACTTTGATAAATGATCATGTCCTAAAATGGACACCGTACATTTGCATAGCTGCCATCTTTGGAAGGTCAAGTTGGGGGTAATGGAAAGTTCGCCATTATTTCCTATGGGAAATTTTTTTTTTTAAATGCGATTTAAATAAAATCTACATATCGGATCGACTATAAAAGTCATAGCACACCTGTCCCCACCGAGGCCTTCGAAATGCCGCCTGAACGGGGTCTCTGCGCCGAGCGGTTCGGGCCGCATTAATTGCGGAAAACGCGGAGAAGAATAATAATAATAAACTAGCTGGGCATTTCCTGAAGGAAATACATGGTGCTTGAACAGCGCTGCCAGCTTTACAGCAGCACTTCACACACCAGGGGAGCACTTACTTTTGCACACCCGGGACCGGGGCGCGCTTACTTTTGCACACGGGGCCGGGGGCGCGCTTACTTTTGCACACGGGGCCGGGGGCGCGCTTACTTTTGCACACGGGGCCAAGGGCGCCATTACTTTTGCACACGGGGCCGGGGGCGTGCTTACTTTTGCACACGGGGCCGGGGGAGCGCACTTTTGCACACGGGGCCAAGGGCGCGCTTACTTTTGCACACGGGGCCGGGGGGCGCCATTACTTTTGCACACGGGGCCGGGGGGCGCCATTACTTTTGCACACGGGGCCGGGGGCGCCATTACTTTTGCACACGGGGCCGGGGGCGCCATTACTTTTGCACACGGGGCCGGGGGCGCCATTACTTTTGCACACGGGGCCGGGGGCGCCATTACTTTTGCACACGGGGCCGGGGGCGCCATTACTTTTGCACACGGGGCCGGGGGCGCCATTACTTTTGCACACGGGGACGGGGGCGCCATTACTTTTGCACACGGGGACGGGGGCGCCATTACTTTTGCACACGGGGACGGGGGCGCCATTACTTTTGCACACGGGGACGGGGGCGCCATTACTTTTGCACACGGGGCCGGGGGCGCCATTACTTTTGCACACGGGGCCGGGGGCGCCATTACTTTTGCACACGGGGCCGGGGGCGCCATTATTTTGGACACGGGGCCGGGGGCGCCATTACTTTTGCACACGGGGCCGGGGGCGCCATTACTTTTGCACACGGGGCCGGGGGCGCCATTACTTTTGCACACGGGGCCGGGGGCGCCATTACTTTTGCACACGGGGCCGGGGGCGCCATTACTTTTGCACACGGGGCCGGGGGCGCCATTACTTTTGCACACGGGGCCGGGGGCGCCATTACTTTTGCACACGGGGCCGGGGGCGCCATTACTTTTGCACACGGGGCCGGGGGCGCCATTACTTTTGCACACGGGGCCGGGGGCGCCATTACTTTTGCACACGGGGCCGGGGGCGCCATTACTTTTGCACACGGGGCCGGGGGCGCCATTACTTTTGCACACGGGGGCGCCATTACTTTTGCACTCGGGGCCGGGGGCGCCATTACTTTTGCACACGGGGCCGGGGGCGCCATTACTTTTGCACACGGGGCCGGGGGCGCCATTACTTTTGCACACGGGGGCGCCATTACTTTTGCACACGGGGCCGGGGGCGCCATTACTTTTGCACACGGGGGCGCCATTACTTTTGCACACGGGGCCGGAGGCGCCATTACTTTTGCACACGGGGGCGCCATTACTTTTGCACTCGGGGCCGGGGGCACCATTACTTTTGCACTCGGGGCCGGGGGCGCCATTACTTTTGCACACGGGGCCGGGGGCGCCATTACTTTTGCACACGGGGCCGGGGGCGCCATTACTTTTGCACACGGGGCCGGGGGCGCCATTACTTTTGCACTCGGGACCGGGGGCGCCATTACTTTTGCACACGGGGCCGGGGGTGCCATTACTTTTGCACACGGGGCCGGGGGTGTGCTTACTTTTGCACACGGGGCCGGGGGTGCGCTTACTTTTGCACACGGGGCCGGGGGTGCGCTTACTTTTGCACACGGGGCCGGGGGCGCGCTTACTTTTGCACACGGGGCCGGGGGCGCGCTTACTTTTGCACACGGGGCCGGGGGCGCGCTTACTTTTGCACACGGGGCCGGGGGGCGCCATTACTTTTGCACACGGGGCCGGGGGGCGCCATTACTTTTGCACACGGGGCCGGGGGCGCCATTACTTTTGCACACGGGCCTGGGGCGCCATTACTTTTGCACACGGGGCCGGGGGCGCCATTACTTTTGCACACGGGGCCGGGGGCGCCATTACTTTTGCACACGGGGCCAGGGGCGCGCTTACTTTTGCACACGGGACCGGGGGCGCCCTTACTTTTGCACACGGGGACGGGGGCGCGCTTACTTTTGCACACGGGGCCGGGGGCGCCCTTACTTTTGCACACGGGGCCGGGGGCGCCATTACTTTTGCACACGGGGCCGGGGGCGCCATTACTTTTGCACACGGGGCCGGGGGCGCCATTACTTTTGCACACGGGGCCGGGGGCGCCATTACTTTTGCACACGGGGCCGGGGGCACCATTACTTTTGCACACGGGGCCGGGGGCGCCATTACTTTTGCACACGGGGCCGGGGGCGCCATTACTTTTGCACACGGGGCCGGAGGCGCCATTACTTTTCCACAAGGGGCCAGGGGCGCCATTACTTTTGCACACAGGGCCGGGGGCGCGCTTACTTTTGCACACGGGGCCGAGGGCGCGCTTACTTTTGCACACGGGGCCGGGGGCGCGCTTACTTTTGCACACGGGGCCAAGGGCGCGCTTACTTTTGCACACGGGGCCAAGGGCGCGCTTACTTTTGCACACGGGGCCGGGGGGCGCCATTACTTTTGCACACGGGGCCGGGGGCGCCATTACTTTTGCACACGGGCCTGGGGCGCCATTACTTTTGCACACGGGGCCGCCATTACTTTTGCACACGGGGCCGGGGGCGCCATTACTTTTGCACACGGGGCCGGGGGCGCCATTACTTTTGCACACGGGGCCGGGGGCGCGCTTACTTTTGCACACGGGACCGGGGGCGCCCTTACTTTTGCACACGGGGACGGGGGCGCGCTTACTTTTGCACACGGGGCCGGGGGCGCCCTTACTTTTGCACACGGGGCCGGGGGCGCCCTTACTTTTGCACACGGGGCCGGGGGCGCCATTACTTTTGCACACGGGGCCGGGGGCGCCATTACTTTTGCACACGGGGCCGGGGGCACCATTACTTTTGCACACGGGGCCGGGGGCGCCATTACTTTTGCACACGGGGCCGGGGGCGCCATTACTTTTGCACACGGGGCCGGAGGCGCCATTACTTTTCCACAAGGGGCCGGGGGCGCCATTACTTTTGCACACGGGGCCGGGGGCGCGCTTACTTTTGCACACGGGGCCGGGGGCGCCCTTACTTTTGCACACGGGGCCGGGGGCGCCCTTACTTTTGCACACGGGGCCGGGGGCGCCCTTATTTTTGCACACGGGGCCGGGGGCGCCATTACTTTTGCACACGGGGCCGGGGGCGCCATTACTTTTGCACACGGGGCCGGGGGCACCATTACTTTTGCACACGGGGCCGGGGGCGCCATTACTTTTGCACACGGGGCCGGGGGCGCCATTACTTTTGCACACGGGGCCGGAGGCGCCATTACTTTTCCACAAGGGGCCGGGGGCGCCATTACTTTTGCACACGGGGCCGAGGGCGCGCTTACTTTGGCACACGGGGCCGGGGGCGCGCTTACTTTTGCACACGGGGCCAAGGGCGCGCTTACTTTTGCACACGGGGCCGGGGGCGCCATTACTTTTGCACACGGGGCCGGGGGCGCCATTACTTTTGCACACGGGACCGGGGGCACCATTACTTTTGCACACGGGGCCGGGGGCGTCATTACTTTTGCACACGGGGCCGGGGGGCACTTACTTTTCACACACAGGGCCGGGGGGCACTTACTTTTCACACACGGGGCCGGGGGGGCACTTACTTTTCACACACGGGGTCGGGGGGCACTTACTTTTCACACACGGGGCCGGGGGGGCACTTACTTTTCACACACGGGGCCGGGGGGCACTTACTTTTCACACACGGGACGAGAGGGTGTCATAGTCACTTTATTCTGATGTTTGACTTTGATAAATGATCATGTCCTAAAATGGACACCGTACATTTGCATAGCTGCCATCTTTGGAAGGTCAAGTTGGGGGTAATGGAAAGTTCGCCATTATTTCCTATGGGAAATTTTTTTTTTTAAATGCGATTTAAATAAAATCTACATATCGGATCGACTATAAAAGTCATAGCACACCTGTCCCCACCGAGGCCTTCGAAATGCCGCCTGAACGGGGTCTCTGCGCCGAGCGGTTCGGGCCGCATTAATTGCGGAAAACGCGGAGAAGAATAATAATAATAAAATATAAGAAATCGGATTACAATATGTTGCTTGAACCTAGGAGGTTCAAGCACCATAACTAGATGGGCATTTCCTGAAGGAAATACATGGTGCTTGAACAGCGCTGCCAGCTTTACAGCAGCACTTCACACACCAGGGGAGCACTTACTTTTGCACACCCGGGACCGGGGCGCACTTACTTTTGCACACGGGGCCGGGGGCGCGCTTACTTTTGCACACGGGGCCGGGGGCGCGCTTACTTTTGCACACGGGGCCAAGGGCGCCATTACTTTTGCACACGGGGCCGGGGCGCGCTTACTTTTGCACACGGGGCCGGGGGGCGCCATTACTTTTGCACACGGGGCCGGGGGCACCATTACTTTTGCACACGGGGCCGGGGGCGCCATTACTTTTGCACACGGGGCCGGGGGCGCCATTACTTTTGCACACGGGGCCGGGGGCGCCATTACTTTTGCACACGGGGACGGGGGCGCCATTACTTTTGCACACGGGGCCGGGGGCGCCATTACTTTTGCACACGGGGCCGGGGGCGCGCTTACTTTTGCACACGGGGCCGGGGGCGCCATTACTTTTGCACACGGAGCCGGGGGCACCATTACTTTTGCACACGGGGCCGGGGGCCCCATTACTTTTGCACACGGGGCCGGGGGCCCCATTACTTTTGCACACGGGGCCGGGGGCGCCATTACTTTTGCACACGGGGCCGGGGGCGTCATTACTTTTGCACACGGGGCCGGGGGCGCCATTACTTTTGCACACGGGGCCGGGGGCGCCATTACTTTTGCACACGGGGCCGGGGGCGCCATTACTTTTGCACACGGGGCCGGGGGCGCCATTACTTTTGCACACGGGGCCGGGGGCGCACTTACTTTTGCACACGGGGCCGGGGGCGCGCTTTCTTTTGCACACGGGGCCGGGGGCGCCATTACTTTTGCACACGGGGCCGGGGGCGCCATTACTTTTGCACACGGGGCCGGGGGCGCCATTACTTTTGCACACGGGGCCGGGGGCGCCATTACTTTTGCACACGGGGCCGGAGGCGCCATTACTTTTGCACAAGGGGCCGGGGGCGCCATTACTTTTGCACACGGGGTCGGGGGCGCGCTTACTTTTGCACACGGGGCCGGGGGCGTGCTTACTTTTGCACACGGGGCCGGGGGCGCGCTTACTTTTGCACACGGGGCCGGGGGCGCGCTTACTTTTGCACACGGGGCCGGGGGCGCGCATAAGGCCCCGTCTCACATAGCGAGATCGCTAGCGAGATCGCTGCTGAGTCACAAGTTTTGTGACGCAACAGCGACCTCCATAGCGATCTCGCTATGTGTGACACGTACCAGCGATCAGGCCCCTGCTGCGAGATCGCTGGTCGTGTCAGAATGGCCTGGACCTTTTTTTGGTCGTTGAGGCCCCGCTGACATCGCTGAATCGGTGTGTGTGACACCGATCCAGCGATGTCTTCACTGGTAACCAGGGTAAACATCGGGTTACTAAGCGCAGGGCCGCGCTTAGTAACCCGATGTTTACCCTGGTTACCAAAAAAAACAAACAGTACATACTCGCCTTTCGGTGTCCCTTGCCGTCTGCTTCCTGCTCTCACTGACTCCCGGCCGTACAGTGAGAAGTGAGAGCACAGCAGTGACGTCACCGCTGCGCTCTGCTCTCACAGTACGGCGGCTCAGTCAGAGCAGGAAGCAGACGGCAAGGGACACCGAAAGGCGAGTATGTAGTGTTTGTTTTTTTTTGTAACCAGGGTAAACATCGGGTTACTAAGCGCGGCCCTGCGCTTAGTAACCCGATGTTTACCCTGGTTACCGGGTGCTGCAGGGGGACTTCGGCATCGTTGAAGACAGTTTCAACGATGCCGAAGTCGTTCCCCTGATCGTTGGTCGCTGGGGAGAGCGGTCTGTGTGACAGCTCCCCAGCGACCACACAGCGACTTACCAACGATCACGGCCAGGTCGTATCGCTGGTCGTGATCGTTGGTAAATCGCTTAGTGAGACGGGGCCTTTACTTTTGCACACGGGGCCAAGGGCGCCCTTACTTTTGCACACGGGGCCGGGGGCGCCATTACTTTTGCACACGGGGCCGGGGGCGCCATTACTTTTGCACACGGGGCCGGGGGTGCCATTACTTTTGCACACGGGTCAGGGGGCGCCATTACTTTTGCACACGGGGCCGGGGGCGCCATTACTTTTGCACACGGGGCCGGAGGCGCCATTACTTTTGCACAAGGGGCCGGGGGTGCCATTACTTTTGCACACGGGGCCGGGGGCGCGCTTACTTTTGCACACGGGGCCGGGGGCGTGCTTACTTTTGCACACGGGGCCGGGGGCGCGCTTACTTTTGCACACGGGGCCGGGGGCGCGCTTACTTTTGCACACGGGGCCGGGGGCGCGCTTACTTTTGCACACGGGGCCAAGGGCGCGCTTACTTTTGCACACGGGGCCGGGGGCGCCATTACTTTTGCACACGGGGCCGGGTGCGCCATTACTTTTGCACACGGGGCCGCCATTACTTTTGCACACGGGGCCGGGGGCGCCATTACTTTTGCACACAGGGCCGGGGGCGCCATTACTTTTGCACACGGGGCCGGGGGCGCGCTTACTTTTGCACACGGGGACGGGGGCGCGCTTACTTTTGCACACGGGGCCGGGGGCGCGCTTACTTTTGCACACGGGGCCGGGGGCGCCATTACTTTTGCACACGGGGCCGCCATTACTTTTGCACACGGGGCCGGGGGCGCCATCACTTTTGCACACGGGGCCGGGGGCGCACTTACTTTTGCACACGGGTCCGGGGGCGTCATTACTTTTGCACACGGGGCCGGGGGCGTCATTACTTTTGCACACGGGGCCGGGGGCGCCATTACTTTTGCACACGGGGCCGGGGGCGCCATTACTTTTGCACACGGGGCCGGGGGCGCCATTACTTTTGCACACGGGGCCGGGGGCGCCATTACTTTTGCACACGGGGCCGGGGGCGCCATTACTTTTGCACACGGGGCCGGGGGCGCCATTACTTTTGCACACGGGGATGGGGGCGCGCTTACTTTTGCACACGGGGCCGGGGGCGCCATTACTTTTGCACACGGGGACGGGGGCGCGCTTACTTTTGCACACGGGGCCGGGGGCGCGCTTACTTTTGCACACGGGGACGGGGGCGCCATTACTTTTGCACACGGGGCCGGGGGCGCCATTACTTTTGCACACGGGGCCGGGGGCGCCATTACTTTTGCACACGGGGCCGGGGGCGCCATTACTTTTGCACACGGGGCCGGGGGCGCCATTACTTTTGCACACGGGGCCGGGGGCGCCATAACTTTTGCACACGGGGCCGGAGGCGCCATTACTTTTGCACAAGGGGCCGGGGGTGCCATTACTTTTGCACACGGGGCCGGGGGCGCGCTTACTTTTGCACATGGGGCCGGGGGCGCGCTTACTTTTGCACACGGGGCCGGGGGCGCGCTTACTTTTGCACATGGGGCCGGGGGCGCGCTTACTTTTGCACACGGGGCCGGGGGCGCGCTTACTTTTGCACAAGGGGCCAAGGGCGCGCTTACTTTTGCACACGGGGCCGGGGGCGCCATTACTTTTGCACACGGGGCCGGGTGCGCCATTACTTTTGCACACGGGGCCGCCATTACTTTTGCACACGGGGCCGGGGGCGCCATTACTTTTGCACACGGGGCCGGGGGCGCCATTACTTTTGCACACGGGGCCGGAGGCGCCATTACTTTTGCACAAGGGGCCGGGGGTGCCATTACTTTTGCACACGGTGCCGGGGGCGCACTTACTTTTGCACACGGGGCCGGGGGCGTGCTTACTTTTGCACACGGGGCCGGGGGCGCGCTTACTTTTGCACATGGGGCCGGGGGCGCGCTTACTTTTGCACACGGGGCCGGGGGCGCGCTTACTTTTGCACATGGGGCCAAGGGCGCGCTTACTTTTGCACACGGGGCCGGGGGCGCCATTACTTTTGCACACGGGGCCGGGTGCGCCATTACTTTTGCACACGGGGCCGCCATTACTTTTGCACACGGGGCCGGGGGCGCCATTACTTTTGCACACGGGGCCGGGGGCGCGCTTACTTTTGCACACGGGGACGGGGGCGCGCTTACTTTTGCACACGGGGCCGGGGGCGCGCTTACTTTTGCACACGGGGCCGGGGGCGCCATTACTTTTGCACACGGGGCCGCCATTACTTTTGCACACGGGGCCGGGGGCGCCATCACTTTTGCACACAGGGCCGGGGGCGCACTTACTTTTGCACACGGGTCCGGGGGCGTCATTACTTTTGCACACGGGGCCGGGGGCGTCATTACTTTTGCACACGGGGCCGGGGGCGCCATTACTTTTGCACACGGGGCCGGGGGCGCCATTACTTTTGCACACGGGGCCGGGGGCGCCATTACTTTTGCACACGGGGCCGGGGGCGCCATTACTTTTGCACACGGGGCCGGGGGCGCCATTACTTTTGCACACGGGGCCGGGGGCGCGCTTACTTTTGCACACGGGGACGGGGGCGCGCTTACTTTTGCACACGGGGACGGGGGCGCGCTTACTTTTGCACACGGGGCCGGGGGCGCCATTACTTTTGCACACGGGGCCGCCATTACTTTTGCACACGGGTCCGGGGGCGTCATTACTTTTGCACACGGGGCCGGGGGCGCCATTACTTTTGCACACGGGGCCGGGGGCGCCATTACTTTTGCACACGGGGCCGGGGGCGCCATTACTTTTGCACACGGGGCCGGGGGCGCCATTACTTTTGCACACGGGGCCGGGGGCGCCATTACTTTTGCACACGGGGCCGGGGGCGCCATTACTTTTGCACACGGGGCCGGGGGCACCATTACTTTTGCACACGGGGCCGGGGGCGCCATTACTTTTGCACACGGGGCTGGGGGCGCCATTACTTTTGCACACGGGGCCGGGGGCGCACTTACTTTTGCACACGGGGCCGGGGGCGCACTTACTTTTGCACACGGGGCCGGGGGTGCCATTACTTTTGCACACGGGGCCGGGGGCGTGCTTACTTTTGCACACGGGGCCGGGGGCACCATAACTTTTGCACACGGGGCCGGAGGCGCCATTACTTTTGCACACGGGGCCGGGGGCGCCATAACTTTTGCACACGGGGCCGGAGGCGCCATTACTTTTGCACAAGGGGCCGGGGGTGCCATTACTTTTGCACACGGGGCCGGGGGCGCGCTTACTTTTGCACACGGGGCCGGGGGCGCGCTTACTTTTGCACACGGGGCCGGGGGCGTGCTTACTTTTGCACACGGGGCCGGGGGCGCGCTTACTTTTGCACATGGGGCCGGGGGCGCGCTTACTTTTGCACACGGGGCCGGGGGCGCGCTTACTTTTGCACATGGGGCCAAGGGCGCGCTTACTTTTGCACACGGGGCCGGGGGCGCCATTACTTTTGCACACGGGGCCGGGTGCGCCATTACTTTTGCACACGGGGCCGCCATTACTTTTGCACACGGGGCCGGGGGCGCCATTACTTTTGCACACGGGGCCGGGGGCGCCATTACTTTTGCACACGGGGCCGGGGGCGCGCTTACTTTTGCACACGGGGACGGGGGCGCGCTTACTTTTGCACACGGGGCCGGGGGCGCGCTTACTTTTGCACACGGGGCCGGGGGCGCCATTACTTTTGCACACGGGGCCGCCATTACTTTTGCACACGGGGCCGGGGGCGCCATCACTTTTGCACACGGGGCCGGGGGCGCACTTACTTTTGCACACGGGTCCGGGGGCGTCATTACTTTTGCACACGGGGCCGGGGGCGTCATTACTTTTGCACACGGGGCCGGGGGCGCCATTACTTTTGCACACGGGGCCGGGGGCGCCATTACTTTTGCACACGGGGCCGGGGGCGCCATTACTTTTGCACACGGGGCCGGGGGCGCCATTACTTTTGCACACGGGGCCGGGGGCGCCATTACTTTTGCACACGGGGCCGGGGGCGCGCTTACTTTTGCACACGGGGACGGGGGCGCGCTTACTTTTGCACACGGGGCCGGGGGCGCGCTTACTTTTGCACACGGGGCCGGGGGCGCCATTACTTTTGCACACGGGGCCGCCATTACTTTTGCACACGGGTCCGGGGGCGTCATTACTTTTGCACACGGGGCCGGGGGCGCCATTACTTTTGCACACGGGGCCGGGGGCGCCATTACTTTTGCACACGG